>NW_009260268.1:3431398-3456469 GCF_000687185.1 Egretta garzetta | reverse complement strand
CATCGTAGATCTTTTCTGTCTTTGTGGTTCGATCAAAGTCAACTGAAAGGAGGTTTCTGCCATTAACCTTTTTAAAGCAAACAAAATGACACAATAAATCATGCTGTTCAAACCCTACTCACTTATTATTTCCACAAAGCTAGCTATTCTTTAAATACCATTTACAGTGATTGATTTGCTGTGCGTGTAAATTATTTTAGCAACTTCTAGATAGAAACGTAAGGCACTACATTAGCATCTATTTTAGAAGGTCTCATTATATGAAGAGATGGCCCAGAATTTGTTGTAATGTGTTCTTTCTTGATGCTTAGTCAACTGTTAAGAAAATACCAAAAGATGTGCACTGAAAACTTCTGTAATAAATGGGGCCATTTCAGCGAACAAACTACTTCTTTTGTAGGCAGTCCAAAGTATATCTGCAAATTATTGTCAAAGCGTATTCCCAGCAACCGCTTGCCCAGTTCATAACAATCACACTAAGAATGAACTGAATCCTAATCCTGCACAGCAAGTAATTTTTCAAAATGGTAAATACAAAATTAAGAACTTGAAACGCATGTTAAATCCTCAAATTAAGATTAAACAGTTTTTAGAACACAGGCTTTCCTCTTCTGGATCAAATGGAAGTTTAACTCAGCCTACCAGCCACAGCTGCAATGCATTTATGAGGCTGAAATCCTTAGTAGAGGATTATGTCTTTTGCCTAGTTAACTGACCACTTAAAGCCGTAAGTGACTGGAAGACTACTGAACCACTGAAAAAAGAGTTATAAATGCTTTGAAGTTTATAACTGTTTTAATTTGAAATTAAAGCCTTAGCCCAGATACATTTATGTTGAAAACTGTGTTATTTATATATGTAAACCACAGTGGTGAATAGCGATTTCTATACTTTCATGCTGAAGTTCCTCCTCCCCGCCCTGCCTTTAGTGGTCTCAATATCCTAACTTTCAGTGCCATTGATTCAGCTCTCATTTTTGTATTTGTGAAAGGAAAATGTCTGGTTTTCTTTTCCCACATTGGTATCTTCGCAATTCTCCATTCACCCTCTGCATTGAACTGTTTTTTAGTGTTCTCAAACAGACCTCTAGGATTTCTTTGTTCACCTGTAAACCATTTCTGTATCTGTGGTGTCCTTTTAAAGTTATTCCAGGTGAGGGTGAAACACTGATAACTACAATTTTTCAACACTGTATTTTACTAACGCTTGGGAGTAGGGGACAAATGGACATGTGTATTAGGATTTCTTTTAAAGTTCCTTTTCAAGTACTTGATGAATACATTACAAAGAGGTGAAGAAAGATGGCTAAATAACATTCAGAAAAGAAAAAGAAAATAGATACCCTGACCAAAGAAATGACTGGAGGATCTTTGCATTTTTCAGGGCTGCACGTTCAAAAATCCATACATCACGGAGATTGGTACTTATATCGTGAGGCTGATAAGCTTCTAAAAGATCAATATAAATCAGATCCTTTATTATTGGCATAAGAAGTATTAAAGTGCTGGTGATGGGTCATAGACAAATACGAAAAAAAATCCTACAAATGCTCAGTTTTGCTTATATCAGTCTGTCTGCTGTTACCTTTCTCTGCTTCAGTATGAAATGACTGGCATGAGAACAATCATCTGCACTATCAATTTCAGAACAAAAATCATGTTTTCATGTAAATCTTCTAAATAAGGAAGTCTAGCAGATGCAGAATAGCTACTTTATATATTTACTAAGCCATCAAATGTTATTTAAATATACTTCAAAAAATAAACGCTGCAAGACTGATTGTAGAAGTAGCTTAAACTTAACTATGAAGCATTCCCATTCACTTCCTTTTTGTCTGTTTTTTGGACTTTTTTATTTTCAGGTAGCTTCTGTTTAAATTTTCTAACATTCAATATTCAATCATTTGCCTAAATTCACTCTTAAGTCTTGCTTATCTCTGGCTTTTATTTCCTAGCCTCTCCCACTCATGCCTGTACTCATCTCTGCATCTCCCTGCCTGTTTTGCTTCTTTGTTTTTTTCCCCCCTCCCTTTCTCTCCATCATCCCTTCCTTATTTTACATTTAATTGTGATTTTTTATTAATTTTCTCAGTGATTTTTATTAATTTTCTTGTCTACCTCTTGGGCTTAGACACTGAAGTGAGAATGGGCACTTCTGATTTCTGAATTGGCAAAGAGGGAAGGGTGGTTTTATGTCCAAGCAATTGTGGTTAATTTCTTGGCTAAGCACATCCTTCTGGTGTAAATTGCAGCAAAGTGCTTAACCTGGCTGTCTCACTGCCTTATCTGCTAAACAGGGTAATCACATCCCTTGCCTTCTCACTTTCCATCTGGCTAGTCTGTGTAAGGGCAAGACGCGAGGGGAAAGAAAGGAAATGCCCCTTCCTCCAGCCAGGTTCACGCTTCCAGTTTCTGCTGACAGAGCTCTCGCTTTCAGACATGTGAGCTTTTGGTGAAATTTTGGCTGTGTTTGCATAATCTCGTAATACAGATGGCAATTATCCTAACAAGTTTGGGTGATACACCTTTTTTCATTGGACAGTATAGGGCTGGAATAACGTGTCAGCTGAAGTACTGCCTTCAACTGAAGCGTTTCTTAACAGCAGCTCTGCTACCAAAATGCTTTTACAGCAAAACTTGAACATTTTTGTTGTGCCTCAGTCAGTCACACTCCAAATATAATTGAAACCTCTGGGTTTCATTATGATAAAAATATGTGGTGGGTTGATCCTGGCTGGACGCCAGGTGCCCACCAAAGCCGCTCTTGTCACTCCCCTCCTCAGCTGGACAGGGGAGAGAAAATGTAACGAAAGGCTCATGGGTCGAGGTAAGGACAGGGAGAGATCACTCAGCAATTACTCTCATGGCAAGTCCAAATATAATTGAAACCTCTGGGTTTCATTATGATAAAAATATGTGGTGGGTTGATCCTGGCTGGACGCCAGGTGCCCACCAAAGCCGCTCTTGTCACTCCCCTCCTCAGCTGGACAGGGGAGAGAAAATGTAACGAAAGGCTCATGGGTCGAGGTAAGGACAGGGAGAGATCACTCAGCAATTACTGTCATGGCAAACCAGACTTGACTTGAGGAAAATTAATTTAGTTTATTGCCAATCAAACCAGAGTAGGACGATGAGAAATAAAAACTAAATCTTAAACCACCTTTCCCCCATCCCTCCCTTTTTCCCAGGCTCAACTTCACTCCTGATTTTCTCTACCTCCTCCCCCGAGTGGCCGAGTGGCACAGGGGGACAGGGAATGGGGGTTGGGGTCAGTTCATCACATGTTGTCTCTGCTGCTCCTTCCTCCTCAGGTGGAGGACTCCTCACACTCTTCCCCAGCTCCAGTGTGGGGTCCGTGCCACGGGAGACAGTCTCCCATGAACTTCTCCAACCTGAGTCCTTCCCACAGCGTCCAGTCCTTCAGGAGCAGACTGCTCCAGTGTGGGTCCCCCACAGGGTCACAAGCCCTGCCAGCAAACCTGCTCCAGCCTGGGCTCCTCTCCTCACAGGTCCACAGGTCCTGCCAGGAGCCTGCTCCAGCATGGGCTTCCCATGGGGTCACAGCCTCCTTCGGGCACCCTCCTGCTCTGGTGTGGGGTCCTCCCCGGGCTGCAGGTGGATACCTGCTCCCCTGTGCGCCTCCATGGGCTGCAGGGGGACAGCCTGCCTCACCAGGTGCTGCAGGGCAATCTCTGCTCCGGCGCCTGGAGCACCTCCTCCCCCTCCTCCTTCACTGATTTTGGTGTCTGCAAGGCTGTTCCTCTCACAGATTCTCACTCCTCTCAGCAGCAACTTTTCTCCCTTCTTAAATACGTTATCCCAGGTGTGCTACCACTGCTGCTGATGGACTCGGCCTTGGCCAGTGGCAGGTCCGTCTGGAGCCGGCTGGCATTGGCTCTATTGGACATGGGGGAAGCTTCCAGCAGCTTCTCACAGAAGCCACCCCTGTAGCACCCCCGCTACCAAAACCTTGCCACACAAACTCAATACAAAATAGTAATTCAGGAAATTTTCAATGAAGAAACACTTGATGACACAAAACTAAGTCTCTTTATAGTCCCTACCTATCATCTTGCTACGTTTCAGTAATTTAGGTGTCCATCTATCCTGCTCTGCTTTAATTCCTGTTTTTCTTTCCAGTCAGAAGCATGAACTCTGACTGTGATTTTCCCCATTAGGAGTAGGAGTATACTGCTGTGCCTTACAGAGAGATTCACAAGGTAATGTGAAAATTGAGGCCCTCTGCAGGGCTTGGAGCATGTCAGGTCTCAGGAGGAGGCAGAGCAAACTCTTCCTGTGAGCTCCCTCGTCTATGTTACCTGTCTGCTCTGGGTGCACCCCTTGAGACAGAGCTCATACCAGTTCCTTTATTTGAGACCCTTGTGAGCTAGGGTCTGTCTGGCCTCAATACAAATACCCTAAAAAGGCTCGCTCACATAGAGGACAGTCAGGACCTCTGCCAAAGGCCAGCGTACAGACCAGATGTACAGGTCCAGAGATTAGCTTATTGAAGAAATTTGAAACAAGTCTGAACAAAAGTTAAGATTGACAGAGGATTGTTTAGTTAAGGGATGGTAACATAATTCCTAATTAATTTCTTTATGAAGACTACTAGTAGTGGGTAGAACTAATACAAGATAGAAAACCAAGAGAGTATGTGAAAGCGTACTTTGTAATGTTAGATACTGCATATATATAAAGCACAGTGAAAGTGTCATATATATGAGTACATTTACTGGCAATACATTTTGCCACTGTCTTTTGTCTACATTTGTCTTCTTTGCAGCAAAATGTTACTGACATATCTGTAGATGGAAATGATGAGTTCCCTAAGTTATTCCTGTTCTTCTTTCTGTTGTTTTCTTTCTCTACTTTCCTGCATCACCCACCCACCCCAAGCAACATTTCTGTAATATCTTCCCATGTAAATCAATTTCAAAAAGCCTTTTTTTTCTTTGCTGACAAGGTTTTTTACTTTTTTTTTGAGGCATTTTTCTTGAGTTAGCCCATATTCTCCACCTGCCCTACTTCTCCCATTTGTATACACACTTTTAATTACTAGTGTTTTATCCTAGTCTACACTCTGTCACTTTCCCCTCCACCTTGTTAAATCTTTCCCTCTTCTCTGCTCTTCCTTTTTTCCTGTTAACTCTTCCAAGTTAAAGTTGCCCATGACATTTCTTTTACCTCCTCTGTGCTCAAATGCCAAAATTTTGCTTCACTTTTGAGAACTGGACTCATGGTGATTTGTTTCACTGCCAAAACCAAATACTGTCGGTATGGTTATTTTATTTTCTCTTAGGCTTCTTTCAGAAATGAACTGGCAGGTGTATTATCCCACTGTGCTATGTGATGACATGCCTATGAACCAGAACTATGAGGATAAGGTCCAGACACATGGCTTCCTTTCCCTGTTTCTTATCCATGTAAGACAGCTGCCATAGCTACATACAAGTATGCTGTTCTTAAGCAGCAGCTACTGTGCATAATCATTCTTCCTTCTTGGAAAAAATCCATTCTTCCTGCAGAGCAAGTAGTGGAGAGGAATATAAGGTGCATGACAGCATTCCCTCCTTTCTCATCCCAAAGGAAGATATAAAATTTTTTAAGATTTAAAATGGCATGCTACTGCTTAGAAGTCAAGTGGTCTGAAATTACTTACCTTCATTTGATATACTGCCTAGGCCTTATTTTAAAGAACTGAGTTCAGTTCTAATAGTAAGTCAGACCTCTGATGTGGTCTTGAAATGGTCTCCTGGCAACCCGATTTTAAATGCTTAATCTATGTTGTCTTTACCAAATGACTGTCATAAAGCATAGTTTGCTTCCTACTTCTATTTCACTCACTATATAAGAAATGCCAACAAAATGGTGAAGACATATGTTAGAGGAATATGCCATATACATGCACACAACACTTAAACCCTTTCTACCTGAAATAAGTATTAGTACAATTTTTGTTTCAAATAAAAAAGAAAGCACATCTCAGGACTGTGCTAACTTATGGTAATTTAAAACAGGGTTCAAAATCAGGTGTGTGAATTCAGTATCAGAAACAAAAACAGTGAAGGAAAGCAGAAAATTATTCTTTTTTATCCTGATTCATTCCAATACATTCCAGGCTAAACCCAACAGTTTCAAGTCCACAGAAAAGAGCAATTAATAAGGAAAAACAGCCAATAAATGAAGTAATAAAAGCAAGTACTTCTTACTTCTACAGTAAGCTTGTGTATGGTAAATATTCTGTGGTAGTTGGATGGCAATACCTACAGGAGTGTATTTACATTTCCTTTCACTTAATGAGAATGCAGTAGGTACCACACATGCTTGCGTGCTTACCCGAAGCTTTCGGCCAAACACATTGACTTTTCCCTGGGCTTGCTCTTTCCGGAATCGCCACTCCACCAGGTTCTGCCCATTCTCCCCTGGGAGGGTCATGTTTCTCTTTGCCACTGTTGGGTTGGCAGTGCCAGCCAACACATGTGGCTCTGTCTGATAGTGTGAATCCAGGCCGCTGGCATACAGGATTCTCAGTGAGCCATCATAACCAATCTGGTAGCTATTTCTTAACTGATCTGAAAAGGCAAAAAAGAGAAGCACAGGTTACCTACACGGGTTAAGAGTCTGCCTTTGTCTTGCATGCTTTATACAATATGAACATGTAACATCTTGACTTCACGGAACTGACCCAATGGTAATAAACACACAGGGTGAGCTTGGTAAGAATATCTGTGGCACATGAGTACACAAATGCCTTTGGGACCCATCTTCAAAGTCGCTTAAACACTTAAGAAAATCCCACCCTCAGAGTATATTCTTTGGACTGACACAAAACATTGCCTGCTGTTTCATTAGGCATTTTTGGCCTAACCCTAAGCATACTGTGACTACTGACTTTTGCAAGGATGTAGCTGCTGGGATGTCACATGCTATTTTAAAACTAAAATCTCACGTCACGCCATTTCTGCACCTATTTCCCTTTCAATCCGTTTCTCTCTCCAAGATTCCCTTTTAATGCAAAGTAGGTATTCTGACTACTTCCCATAGCTGTTTACAAAAGCTATTTGGTTAGAAAACATTTAATTCTACTTCCATTGCATCTCCTCCTTTGCCTGAACAGTTCTTTCTATATACTTATAAAACCAGGTATGCGTCACCCCTTCCTCCAAACACTATGCCTCTAAAGTTTCCCTCTAATGTGTCCGACTGGAGCTGCTTGTACCATAAGAAAACAGTTTTCAGGTCAGTATTTGCTGAGAAATCTTTTGTTTACAGTACCTTGAACCATGGTATAGAAAGAATCAATTGATGATAAGTTGGAAGTGATGCTGACATCTTCCTCTCTGCTGGATGACTCAATGTCCACTGTGATGGCCCTTTCCATTTCACCATGAAGGTTAGTGACAACTCCAGTTGGGAATGTAACATTTGTTAGACGTCCCTCGCTATCGTAGCTAAAAAAAAAAAAGAAAAAAAACCAGTCCAGAAATGATACATAGCAGGAACAAATTGTTTTCATTTACAAGTAAAATGAACAAAAATACCAGCTACTCATATTGTTAAGGCACGTTTGCTTTTTGTGCATGGGATAGGCACGGCAAAGACTTCAAACGTGCTTTGAAGTAGTCAAAAGACTGCTTAACATACAGGAGCCTCAATGGTGATAGCAAGAGCAAACAGATGGATCCTCAGCTCTGCATTTTATTCTTTGAAGTGTGACCAGATCCTGCTGCACATCTAATTCACCATTTCAAAGGGAGCATATTTATTGGTGCTAAATTCTGTAGCATTCTGTACTCACTCCTTATTATTGAACTAGATTTTGCTGTTATTGTAGGAATCCTCAAAATTTTTCATAAAAAGGGTATTTTAATAGGAGTGTCTCTTGGGCCCTTCCTATTCAATGATTATGCAGACCACCTGCCCTCCTGTTCCTGAGTCCTTAACATCCCTTGTATTATTAGGAGAAAGAATCTGGGGTAATATTTAATCTACTTAAGCTGTTTGTAGCTGGAAATCAAACCAGCTAGCATATATAACTCGTTAACTGCCTGTGGATCATAGCTGGAAAACTGTGGCATAAGCCATGCAGGAGGTATTTTTTTTTCTTCTGTCTCCACTGACATTTCTTTAAACCAAGGGCTCTATATCCATTTCATATGAATAGGTAGGTACAATTTCTGTAACTGAAGTAGACCTATAACTTCTAAACCATGTCTTTTCCTTATGCTGTGTTAAGATATGCTCCACCTATTAATGCCACTCGCACGAGACCTGAGACCCATGCTCATATCCAAAGACGCACTGTGGTCACAGTATAGAGAGGTACCATATTACGTGAGCTCCAGGTCATAAAACTGGTCAAAAACCAAAAGCTTTAAGATAGCTCTTCCAGTACTACAGCCTGGATTCATCAGTCTAGGTGCTCAGCTGAGGCTCCTCGTTTAGAAGTATGGCCTGCCTGTACCCCAATGGAGAGAAACAAGTACCCAAAGGGGGATTCAGGCCACCTGTGACCTGTTTGCTCTCCACCCCTCTCCTGCGGCCCTGTAGTGGGAAGCTGAAGGAAGCGTTAGTCCTTAAAGTAACTAGAACGTGACCCTGTGGGTCCACACAGTGCGCTAGGCACTTCATGCTTACAGTTATCATCAAAATTGCTCCTTCTGGGAAAGAAATGCAAAACCCCTCAAAACCCAGCAAAAACCCCAAGCGTATCACTGAGGCTACAGAAACTCTTTTTCTTAAATTGAGAGAATTAATGCCAAACAGTTTTAACCCACAACACACACACTTCCTCTGAACAGCATGAGTACTGCACAGCATTGCCGTAACTGAAAGGATTAGGTTAAGAAATGTTTTTTTCCAGTTTGCTTACTCTGTAGATTTGACAGCTTTTTGCATACAGTCATTTCCATCCTTTTAACACAGTTGATTTCCTTTGTTTATATGAGACTTTCACTTAGCAACAGGAAAAAGAAAAGAACGTTTAAAAATCAGAAACTATACTGCAAGCCAGGGAAATCAAGTGGGGAAACTTATTTCTTGAAGTTAAGTATATTTCAAGATAATGGGGTTTCTTCCAGTGTGTTTTGAGCCCTAATTTTGGCTCTTTTTCACATACTGGACTTGGCAAGCCGAGATACTGCATTTATACAGGGAAACCGAAAAAACCCCATAGCAACATTCTTTGTGCATGAACGTGACTGCTAGTCTATTCATGACCTTCAGTCTCATTCCTCAGTTCCATAAACTTATTTTCTTTTCATGCACAACTTCCCTTTTCAACTCCCAGGGGAACGTATATTGTCCAATTAGTGTCCTTTTCTATTTTCCGCTTTACGTTTGAAAATGGTATCAAATTATTTTGTTGGGAATTACTTGTGTCCTTTGATTCCAGTAGCCGAGTACTGGTCTTTATTTCAAACAATGCCTGCTAAAGCAGAGTAGGTAAGATTTCCCCGTAAGAAGAAGGTTTCACCTTGTAAATCACAGTATTTGTGAGATCTTAATTACCATATTTCTGAGTGTACCACATGAGCTGGAAAATGCCACACATCAGTAGTATTCAGTACAGTGTGTGGCTTCACTGCAGTATGCAGCACTGAACATTGCTATTCTTGTTTTATGCATTCTTGCTTCCACATTATTATTTTTTGACTCTGTGCCTATAGTTCCCGAACTGGTCTCTTCTTTCACAAATACATGAAAGCACGTCATGAGCCCGAGATAAGCAGCTAATATTATTACAGTGGGGGAGAGTTCAAAGATCAGCAAAAAATCATGCTGCACATTCAGGTTCTTAAAAACATGACTTTAAAGCTGAAAGAATCTTAAAAGCCATGATTGCTTGGTTCAGGCGTCCTAGCGCAAGAAGAAAATGTGACGGAGATGTGAAAGGTAGGAATAGGATTTCTCATACTTTTACAGCCAGGAACAAAAAGAAGGAAGGGAAATTGGTCTTCCTACAATTTACTACCTATTCCATTTTATGATGGATTGTAATGCGTGTCCTTCACTTTGTTCACAGCACATCGAATACTAAACTTACTTTATACCTGACATCTTTTTGTCCACAATGAAAGCCTTATCAATGCTCAGCATAGCAACATCACTCATACCTTTGGGCATTCCTCTGCCATTTTTCTTATTACATCCAAGTATCCTTGCGTTCTGCTGCCAAGGTGAATTTATTCATCCAAGATTGTCAGTTTTAGACCGAGAGATTTCTTTTATCTGCCTAGTGTTCTAATATTGAAATTGCCCTAAAAGGAGTGAGATCTAAAGTCTAGAGGGCGAGCGCCTATATTTGGCATTTCACAGCCTCTTTGATCTTTTCATCCAAACACAAGCTCAGGCCCACGTGTTACCGCGGAGCCCTCTGATCTTTCTCCTATGCCAGGCTCCACAGCAAAGCCATTCGACCAACCTCTTCAATCCCTCAGGAGCAGGTTGCACATAAACTTTTCAAGAATCTAAAATGGAAATTTGCTCACTGGGCATGACCTCACGTGCATTAATCCCGTCAACTCATTTCCATTCACATTAATGTAACGATCTTTGTATTTGGTCAATAACTACAGAAGACAGCAGCAGGGGCAGCTGCCACCACCGCTAGCTGAAGCTCCCCTTAGATCAAACTCTTTTTCTTCTTTAGGATGATCTGCCACTGCCAGATAGTTTTCCCCTTCTGCAGCGAGAATTTCTCAGAGATAATGATTATCAGCTTCCTGGATTCTTGACCTTTTGCTCTTCACCTGCTGGAAGTCTCTCTTCCACTGTTCATCTCCTTTAGTTTTAATTACATTCCTTCCCAGACCATTTTCTGTTCTAGTCTATGTAGGACACTTCACTTTGCAGTGGTAACTTCCTGGTAAGCCTTGTCGCAGATGGAAATGCCCTACTTTCTTTATTTCTGACTTGCTTCTCATGTGCATTCTATCTTAGTTTGGAGCACACTTAGCCCATGCCCAACTTGCAGAGCATTATTAATGTTTTATATTGGAAGTTACTTCAACATAAAATAGGAAGCTGTAGAAATGAAGTGTATAGTAAAGGTTGCTGCTAAAGCCACTTGCTAAGTTGTGACTGATACTGTTTTTCAACAGACCTCTGCAGCACATTCCCCCAGTAAAATAAATTCTGTAATTATTTTTTTTGCTATTGTAAACACGTCAGGTTGAAGAGCAAGGCATGCCGGTTCCTGCACATTTCAGATAACAAGACATACAGTGCAAATGTGTATTTTGTGTTTCTTTGAAGACTGGTTACAGATTATACCATTAGTTGGGATACTGCAATAGAGAAATGAGGCATGAATGCATTTCGTAATACAGACATGTATAATCTTGACAGTAAAATGAAAAGTACTGTTACGTTCTCACTCAACATACATCAGGCATTTCCTCTATGCATCTCAAATTATCAAGAGTGGCTAAAAAAATTATGGAACATTACCCTACTTGTTTCAAACTATTCATGGGAAGTCTTACATACCAAGGCACTGCTTCTTGGCAGGTGAGAACAGAAGGTTCAAAGTTGACTTTCAGAAGTGCTGCGTGCTGTTGTTTTAGGTGTGTACTCGCTATGTTGACACATACTGAAAAACCTGTCCTAACCTGGCAATGAAATGTCTCCTTCAGCTTGTTAAGGCCATTAAGTTCACGTTTACATAGAGGACCGATTTCTTCAACATTAAGGAGCGTCGGTTTGCAAATACATTCTTTCGCTTGCATTCAGCCTCCCATAGCACACTGCATTCACAGTTGGAAAACTACAGTAAAGAGAAGCCACCTCAAGTCACCTTGCTAGGGTGTCGCTGCATTGCTAAACTGGTAACAAAACAGTTATCTTGCTGGTCAAAAGGAACCAAACCCCTGGTTTATGTACCATCACTTTTAGTACCATTTCACTACCTGTATGGTGCTCTCCTGTCCTCCACTGGTTTAAAATAGGGCACAGAAACTTACTGGGAGCTCTAGTTCTGACCATCTTTAACCACCATGTGGATTGATGAAAGAGATGAAAAGACTCTTAACTTTAACATGATGAAATTTCTTTTTTTTTTCTCTTACTCCATTTCTGAGTTGCTTTCCCCATTTTGATATGCATTTTTGCTTTTTGTCTGAAGAATGACCGAATGTCCCCGTTAAGAATGGTCAAAGTAAAAATAACCTACAGATGCATGGATAGACAAATGATTTCTCCTCTTTTTTTGGCTTTTATTCTTTAGTCGCACTGAGGTACATACTCCAGTGGATCCATAACTTGACTATTGTCTAAGAAGGGTAACATTTTTCTTTTGTTATCTGGAATATTGTTAAGCATGAGAAAAAATTCAATATTCTGTCCAGTCTTACAGAATTTTAAATATATGAAAACAAAAAGCTTCCTTCCCTTCTCTTCCCTTTCCTTCCTGCTCTACTCCTTTTCCCTTTCTCTTTTCCTTCTGCTTCTCCTTCCTGCTGTGCCTAGCTCTGAGAAAATGATGGCTGAATAGGAATTACAGAAAATAGGTCCAGGAGTGATTCTAGGAGGGAGCTGAAATAAACTGCAACCCGAAGTCCAAATCTGGACAGGAATTTATCTACCTACTTGTTTTTTTAATGGAATTCAGGCAAAAAATACAAGCTCACACCACCACAGAGGCTGGAAGGAGATTAAAAGTATTAGTATCCACTAAATTTCTCTGTCCTGCCAAACCAAGTGTCAGACAACTCAAGCTTAAACTCGAGCAGCTTGGTCCTGCTATTCCTGTCCCTTTACCTGATGGCTGCCTTCCATGGAGAAAAAGTCTTAATCCCGTTTTCATCTGGGAAAGTCTTATGCAACTGTTGTCACAGCTTGTTAAATAATTCAGGTAATGGACTTCTATCTTAGCAACATGGTCAGGATGGATTTTTCAGCCCAGATTTAATGAAGAAATTTCCTCAGCTGGACAGTGATTGGCAATTTCTCTTTTCACCTTCTCCTGTTATAACTGCAGCTTTTCAGGCTTTTTTTGTCATAACGTTAAAAGGAGAGTTTTTGGTCTTTTTTCGTAAACTGGCATTCAGCACACCAGACATGTGAACAATTCACCTAAATAGGCCATTCTTGACAGCCATAACTCATCTGCAAAACAACAGGCCCACTCTAAATGAAAATCACCGCAGGAAATGTGTCTGTTGGAAAGGCAGCTCAAAGAAATGAATCAACACCTTCCCTCGCGATAGCTCGCTCACTTCCATACGGAGAAGTTTTTGATGCTCATTTTCCCCTTCATCGCACAACCAGGGAAACAAGCGTGAGTTCAGTGCTTGTGCTGCAGTAAGATTGACCACCTTCACGGGCTAATCCAAAATGACTTCCAGAGACAGGTATTTGGGAGGAGCAGTGCTTTGCAGAGAAAGAAGCAATACATGAATTTATCATGCTGGGGCCGCTTCTTTACTTATTGCCAGCAGACTGCCAAACTTTTCACTCATCACTGTACAGTGTTACAATCCTCCCACACTGTGCTGTTTGCTGCGATAAGCACCTGCCACGTATATTCTCGTAAGGATTCACAAACCCAAGAATTCTTTCCTAACTTGCATTTCTGACACATACCTTACACGCACAAGAACCTGCACAAATAAATAGCGTTAAATGATGATGGTGCTTTCTGAAAAGCTTTAAGAACAGCTCTGGTGTAGGCATGAGAGGGAAGGGGTGCGCTGGGAGCAGCGGGATGGAGGTGGCGTGGCTTAAATGAGAGGTGTAATCTGGGGATGGAGCAGCTTCCCAGGCTGGGGTGCTCCTCAGCAGCACGTACCCTTTGGAACAGTGTGCAGCCAATTTAAGACCAATTGAAGGGGGCTTGTCCTTATGAAGATGAGACTAAATTACAGCAGCCAGGCTTTTATCTACAAGACCTCAACACTTATCCCCCGCTTTTCAACTTCCCTCTAATGGGAATTCACTGCCTCTGAGCCCCGCGGGGTCCGCAGGGGCCGGACTCTGGTTTTTGCCAGGGTGTGCAGAGCCAGCTCCTGCCCCGCAGCAGCTTCCCGCACGGTGTCTTTAATCTCAGGGCTCCCTGCGGCTGCTGGCTTGTTTCTGTGTCACTCCTCCCCCCTCCTTCTTAGCTCATCTGTTACTGTACAAATAAACTGTGTGCCTTGTCGATATAAATACCAGAGTATGGCCTTTCAAATAAAAGTAATGTTGGTGTATATATACTTTGTATGACAGATTGTCCCTTGCTGTAAGGTCTGCTTACACTATCGGAGCTGAGTGCGTAGGCCTTTAGTGAAAGAAGGACGTAAGGTTGGTCTGTTTGGCCAGACATTTTGTTCACAGACTAAGCTGTAATGATGCTTTTTTCCCCTTAATTCTTTTTTTTTTTTTTTTTTTTTTTTTTTTTTTTTAATTTTGAAAGGTAAAAACCAATGAGGGTGTTTTTACAGGGTCACAAAAAGTGGACATTATGAATTTACTAAATTGCATTATGTTTGAAAGCAAATTTAGCAAAAGGAAAGCAAAACGTCATGGCTGGTTTTTTTCTTTTAGGACAGTGGAATACCAAGATGGTAAACAAGTATTGCCAGATTCAGCTTCTATGGTTAATTTAGAATAACAGCCTTATTCCTTCAGAGCATGAGTCACACGCAGCCAATGCGGGCTTCAGCAGGGACAGACTCTCCCCTCGCTGGGGGGAATTAGGTAGGACTTTCCATTGCATGTGCCTTGTAGGCTTCCTAAGGGGCTGATCAGTCTGGCCCCACTGGGGACATCAAGGAAGACCAAGTCTCTTGATGAGGCTTGAAAATAAGGACAGTGTGTTCAAATACAGCACGACTGAAAACTGAGAGCCACCTTTTCTTGTGCCATCCGGAGCTGCCCTTCCACCCTCACTGCACCAGCTCCCCCGTGAAGGGAGCGTGAGCTGGCGTGGCTACAGCCTCCCTGACTTCTGTTTGACAAAGAAGATTAACATGGGACAAGAATATTAACATGTCAATAACTGAACAAACGGTACCATTAAGTCCCTGATAAAGCCAGAAGTGGAATGGATACTTTCAGGAGCCTGATCAGAGCTGACTGGATTGAGAATGCAGCACAGTTATGTCATTAATAGGAACAATACTGGTTTTTTTGCTGAACTATCCTTACTTCTAAGTGCTTTCCAAAACCACAGAGCATCACATGCTGATTTTCTTGACACAAATCAAAGCAGTTCTTCCTTTCTCATACATGTAAGATGTAATAATGTTGATATGTCTTCAGTGTTGCTATTTTGTTATTATTACCTATTCAGTGGTTTCTCAGTTCTGCTTTTATTACTTAGTCTAGTTGTAAGGACAAGGAACAGTAAACACTCAAGAATGAAGAAATAGGTAACTGTCTATTAGATGAGACAGATACACTGCTGATACCAGAGCAATTAGGGGACACACTACAGTTCTCTAAAAAATTTCACATTGATTTCTAATGGTATCTATTAATGAATTATTTTTAACATGGCCACTTTGTTATTAAGCAGGATGAGTCTGAAGCAACAAGTTTGTGTGCTCCACTGTCAGCACAAGTCTAACAAGACTGAACTATACAACAGCATGTTGTATTACCATTATGACATTTACTGCAAAGTTGGGTTACAGTTCCAGTTTAGAAAGTTGTGAGATCATAACCTCTATTCTTAGTAAAAGGAAGTTGAAGTTAGAAATTTAAAACCCGATTTACCTAAAGAAGCATGGCAAGTACGGTCGGGAAGCACAGCTGTCACTGAGCTCCTCTCAGAAACTGCATGTTGCATGAAACATGGTTACATATTTGTGTAGTACTGATGTAACTCAGGGAAGGTTTAAAACCCCACTTCATTCTTCAGCTTGTGGACAAACCAAACATGTCAGCTTGATATTCTTCCCTACAAGTTCTCTTTGGGTAGGGGGAATACTTACCTTGTTTGAATAGAGGGAAGTGTTTTATTCACCTTTTGACCAGCCTCACCTCCACGGGTCTAAGTGAAATGGTGAGAGAGGGCTATGCCTCCTAGAGTTTCAGTTCATGCCATGTTGGGAGGAGAAGCACCAAATCCTGACTAATGGAGTGCCAGCTAGTCCCTGACATGCACTTTAAGAGAGAAATATATGTATTGCATGCTGGATTGAGACAGGCAATGTGGATAAAGAGGCACTTACAGAAGGACTGGATATCTCAAAAATATTCCCCAAAAGACAGTTCAGAGACAGTTAAGAATGAAGAGAATATGTCTCTTGTTGCTTGAGTAAATATAATATGGGAAGATTGAAGACGTTGCACTTGTAAGTCACAGTTTGCAATCAAGGGCTCATGTGATGCCACAAAAGCCAATGCAAGAACATGAAAATTGGCTGAACAAAACTGTTTTAATGAGTATGGTTAATTACTTTATAGCCACTATGTTTTATACTGATGAAGCAAGCAGCAGCAGCAGCAAAAGCAGAAGGTATAGAAGATTGTTGATGGTAAAAGGATAGAAAGATCCAAAAAGTGCTATGATACCAAGGATATTCAGAGAATGCTGTTTAGAGGTGATTAAAAATCCAGTTTACAATTTTGCACAAAGTTCTGGTATTTGTAAGAAAAACCAAATCAAATTAGAATGAAAGCCCCAAAATTGCAAGAAAAAAAAGAAGATGGCATTTTTAGATATTCATATTACTGAAACATAAATGTGACAGGAAAATGAACACCAATAGAAACACAAATGTTATAGGAAAATAAAACCCCACAAATGTTACAGCAAATGGTATAGAAAATGATGAAAACTGAATTGTGAATGCCTTAACACAGAGTAAAAGTGCAAGCGGGTTGACACTAGTATTGGGGGATAATTTTTATCTGATCAGAATTAAATACTCACTTTTATCTAAATGAAAGCTTTCAGCAGAAGTTCCACAGACTTTTTACCAGCCAAAATCTCAGTATTTCCAAGTCAGACTCCACAAGCAGCGCATTAAGATGAAGCAAGAGGAAAACTGCAAAATATCACCTGTTCCCGGTTGCCAAATGCCGACAGTTACACATGATGCGCCTGGTACGTGGGGAAACTAAAGAAGTCCCAGCCAGAGGCAGTATCTTACTCTGCATCACACAGTTTTACGGAAACCGCAGCACCGACTGCATTGTTAAAAAAAGATGTAATATGCAAAGGCCGATACTCTGCAGCAGGCAGTGAAAATAGATTTTTATCTGTGATTCTCTCTAGTCCATAAAATTATGGTAAGGATTTCACATTCTGTGTGATTTCACCACCTTTCCAGAATGGCTGGAAAGCTCGTTAATTTAACTGCAGGAGCAAAGTAAACTTGTAAGGGCTCTGCTTGCTAATGCCACTCTCTTTGATTTCTGTTGCATTCCCTTGGAGACAAGAATTGAGCTGGAGAGGGAGGAGGGGAAGGAGAAGACAAATGAGCTCAGGGCATGAAGTGCCCGGGGAAACATTGGATGGACTGTCAAGAGATACAAGAGGGGATTGAGAAGAAATGCACCGCTGGGAAAGGAAAAGGCAGGGAAGCCAAACACGCCTTAGAGAAATGATGGGAGACATGGGAAGGAGCAAGATACAAAGTAAGGAAGTCAGGAAACATAGTAGGAGGGCAAGGCCTGGAGAGCGAAAAAGAATCATGGAAGAAAGGCAGTGAATTTGCAGGGAGGAGGAGGCATCTTAGTCTGGATTAGATCTCTGCCTGCTGATATTGCTCCTAAAAGGAGAGGAAGGCACAAGGAGATAAGGCAGGAAAGAGATAAGAAACAGTGGCTACTGGAATTAATTCACGGCTAAGGGAGGAAAGTTATCGGAGTTTAACCGAAGGGGTTAGAGGAGGCCGAAGGAGAGCGCGCGCAGCCTGCACCCTCCAGGGGAGCTGTGAGATGGAGGAACAGTTGTCTCTACAGAGGAGCCTGCAGAAGCAACTGGGCTGGGACCACAGAGGGATGGATCCCTGACGCCTGACACTGGGCTGACCGCGATTTGTCCTAAACCACCTCTAAGGATTATGTGGATGTCAGAGATCGCCTGAGTGCCAAGCACGCCACTGTGTATGTTGACTGCAACCTTAGCAGGGCAGCCCAACCTTGGCAGGTCCTGCCCAGACAACTAAGGCTGTCTTCTTGCCCCAGAGGGATCCTCTGTCGGCAGAGCAGCCTCCACCAGTTCCTCGAGCAACCTGAGGAGCACAAAGCAGCCAGAGGCTGTCAGGGCAGCAGGCCAATGATTCAACCAAAGGACTTCCCTGGAATGTCCTAGCTGAAGTTACACAAAGTAGTTGAGCAGCATGCTGAAGGAGAGTGGCCAGGTCATGACAGCCACTCAAGCATGTGCTCAGTGTCCATCGGCTCCCAGGGAGCGACTTGGGGTAGCGAGATGATTCAGAAGAAGTGGGGCTGGACAAGACGCTTGGGACCTTCTCAGTGGGCTGCCTTACACTTCTGGTCAGATTAAATATCATGAGTAACAGCAGCTTTTTCTCTGGAATAATTGGCCCTCTTGAGCATTTTCAAACATTCAGTTAATAGTGAGCTTTTTTACCCATTTTCAGCTGAATTTAAAGCCTGGCTGGCAAGTACTGGCATGCCAGGGCTTTGAGGGAGACCTGACATCGCAGGCTGACCTCCTACATGACCGAGTGATTGCACAGGGGCAGTACAGGGTTTTTTAGGAGTTTACTTCTGATACTTCAGAAACTTAGGTCAGGAGAAAATGCTCCTTCTGTGCACCTGGCTTAGCTCTGTGTGTGTGGAAGCAGAATGGAAAATGCTGCACAAAAATAATGCAATATAGGCTAGATAGGAAGTGTCACTTCCAAAATGCCAGTATGCATATAATTAGATCAACTTTTAATATTTATCTGTTTAAATCTTCATACTATGCATACATAATATGCAGTTGTAGTTAACAGTTTCCAGCTCAGATGTTTCACAATTTTAGAACAACAGAATTTGATTAGGCTGATTACTCTTATACCTTTTTTAATATTGTAATTTCCTTATAAAGCCTAATCTGGAGGACTTTTAGCTTCATATGGCTCCATTGTTTTTTTAGCATGTGTGTATTTTCAATCTGTTTTGTGAATGCTCTGTTAATATCTGTTTTATTCAGCAAGTTTTTAGACCTTTGATAACAGGTAACAGTCACTACGAATTTTAATAACAGTACTTTACAAAAGTATGCATTCTTCAAAGATAAAGTGTCAATTCTGATCAGCAGACTGTAACTCTTAAAAAAATAGGAATTTAGAAATCCACTTTGCCATAAAAAAATCAAAGTCTATAAACAAACACAGAAAAGAGAATATATGATATCCTAAATAATTCAATGTAGTACTTACAGTTTTCACTGTAAAAACCACAGAGTGTAAAAAAAAATATTTCCTTATGTCAGTCCTTCCCTTCTTCATGCAACGTGGAGACTAAATAAAATAAACTCTAGATTAATGAGCGTCCAGACTAAATTAAATAAAAAAGTAAACTTCTTTTGGATCTGATATTAATGTGATTTAGTCTGTGGAAAAAAGCCATGAAAAGAAACAAGTCCAAATGCTTTAGTATGTGCCAGAGAGGTGACTGCCGATTTTTGGGATGCAATGTTTTTTCAAAGATTTCCTCTTTTCACTAAAAAGTTGCTCTAAAAAAGGAAAAAAAATATTAAATAGATTTCTTAAATCTGCTCTCAAATCACTGAGGACTTGACTGAAATGATCTAAGTTCTTTGGATCCATGCTCCAGTTATACTAACAGATTTGCACAAGAGAATAGTTAGCGAAGCTATTACTGAATTGGCTCCAAAGACTGATCTTTTTATTACTAAACCCACAGTATTTTTTACTCCAATGTACTGTCTGCCATTTAAACAGATGTGTGACAACCAAAGGGTGAAACAACCCAGTCACGCTCAGAGTTAGTTGAAAAATGACATTTCTAGTCCATTGGAAATTCTAACAGTTGAAAAGTTTTAACTCTGAGTGGGAAGAAAGTCTAAATTCAGCGTGGAATAGAAGTTCTATCCCCTTCCCAGAATATTTTGAGAATCTGATAATACAAGGGAGTAAATAAAATACATAAAAAACCTCCGGTATTATAAGAAAATGCATCCAGCAATGAAATGGAAATATTTTGCTATTACTAAAATAGAACAAGGAAGTCAGAATGATTTCTTCTCCTAATTTCTTATTCCTTGCCTGACAGTCGAGGGAAACCTTTCCATTTTAACAAGACTTCATTTTTTTCAACAGAAAGCTCTTCAGCTGAAAATTTTTTAGCCCACACTACCTACTGACATGAATATGCAAAAGCTGGGAGAGAGAGACACACACACATACACACACACATACAGTGCCACCCCCACTCAAGCCCTTACACGATACTCATGGTTTCCACCTATTTTGGCAATAGTAACAGAAGCCTCTGGAAACCCAGCCTAGTCAGATTTAATGTTACAAACCATCAGCACTGAAAAGTAAAGTCACACTAATGTTTGCTGATCTTAGGATAAAAAATGGCGAAATAGTCGTGTTTGTATCTGCTTTTTCTTCAAAAGGGGAATGTACAGACACAAATTTGGTGCATGGGGATTTTCTGTTAAAAAGAAGTCAGCAGCTATGATGCCCAATGGATGTTTTTAAGAATGCTGTTTTGGCAAGAAAAATAACACGGTGCTTTTTCTTCACTCACTCCCTGTAGCTTTACATAATCAGTGCAATTTTTTATTTTTGGTATTAACTTGTACAGAGCATCATAGAAAACATGACCGGAAGGGACCTTGAGAGGTCATGTGGTCCAACCCCTACCCCCAGGCAGGATCTGCTCTTCCTGCGTTAGTCCTGAAAGATGTCTGATCTGTTCTTAAAGACTGCCTGTGAAGGGCAAGGGGTCACCGTCCTTGTCTGCCTGCTCCAGGGCTCCGAAATCTTCACTGTGAAGTTTTTCCAAATGTCTAATCTGAATCTTCCTTGTTGCAATTAAACACATTACTTCTTCACCATGGCTACGGGGAGGAGATTAATATCCTTGCTTCTGCAAAAGCCTCAAACACTTGCAGATTCGGGGTGAGTGAAATTGTCTAGCTTCCTCTGTAATTATTTCAGCTTGGGAATTCTAACGAGACGTTGGTCAGAGGTAATTTTTTAGGAAGTGCATAAACAGCAGCTTGGAAATAATACTAATACTTACTGAGGGGAACCGCCTGCCCTTTGGGCTCTCCGTAAGCCAGCTGGACATGACCTAACTCAGACCAGAAAGTCTGCATGGAAGCAGAGCAGGTGTGAAAGGTGGCTATTTACAGACTTGGTAAATAGCAATGCACTTCACGACACGCAGCACCCTAAATTCTCCCTATGATGAAAAATACAGACCTACCAGCCACTTAATAGTGAACCTAATACCCACTTTTTTGTGATCACACAGACGCCATTAAGATGCATTCAGGAGCCATCAGGTATTTCTGCAGCGCACCACAGTAGGCTACACAAAAACTACAGGCAACATGGTGAGAAATTACTGCCCTGATTAAAACTCGAGGTCCTCAATTAGCCAGTAGGAATGCCAGCATGATTTAAAGTGCCTGCTGTACCCAGCAGATGCCTTAATTTCAATAAGGGACTTCACTATCCACCAAATTGACTGCCTTGCCCAACTCGCCTGCTGGGAACAAGTGGTTGTGTGTGTCACAGCTAAACACCGAATTTACTCTCCGTGGAAATGGATGCCTATTCCCAGCCCATCCGAAGCCGTGCTTTGGTCTCTCAGCATGCAGGACAGGGCTAACTCACGAGGAGGAGAACACGTTCCCTCCCTCCCAAACAGTTTCTCATTCCTCAGCGTATCCTCATGGCGCTTCTGTGTCCTCTTGGCAGGACCTAAAAAGATATGCAGCGGATGCACCGGTGCACAATTACATATTACAGACGTGCGCTAATGCTTTGGGAATGTGCCCGCTACCAAAGCCCTGCCAATTTAGAGATTGCTGTAAGAATACCTTAAAACTGGCAGCAGCGCCGTTCCACCTGCTGTCTTTGTTAGGGATCGGCATTTGTAGCCCTGTCTCCACTTCAGGACACAATATGCAGTGAAGCAGCACCTGCTGCTCTCGTGTCTCTGACGGGCATATGTAAAGGCTGGAGAGGAGATACAGGTGCTCAGAGTCCTCCTGCGCGTTGCCTCAGCCAAATGTACGCTGACAGAAATGTGAAGTTATCTCAGAACACAGATGTTTGGCTTTGCTGCCACTGCCTGACACCGGCACTTTATTTTCTTTATCATGTGTGTTGAATTGAAAGCTTTTTTTTAGGCCCTGACCTTGGCAGCAGTTGCTACTGCATTTCATCGTAAAGATAGGAGAAAAGAAGATTAACAAAAAAAAGAAAAAAAAGAGAGACTTACTGGATTTTCATGATGCCCTTTGTAATCCTGAATACTTCAGCTGAGGGGCCTCTAACACTTCTACTTATCATACTAACTCTACGTCTCCACTCCTTCATAGACACGTGTTTACCCAACCTTAGCATGTCTTTCACGTGATTTAAAAATACACGTATTTTTCCAGTTGACAGAGATGACTGAAAAATAATCTGTGTTAATTCTGCATTGATCTTTTTTGAAATAAATTGTTTGCGTTTTAAGCTGCATTTTAGTTACGTTTTGTTTGGCCTATCAGTTAGCAGTTCAGCTCATGTGGGGATGAAGATGCCTGTAAAACCTGTACATGAACTCTCAGACTCTACTAGTTTATCTATAAATTGTCATGACCTTCCTTAGTCAATATAATTGAGGATCCTGTAAAACGTTTTGCTAATGGAGGTTATGAACAGGCATTGATGACTTAATGACTGTAACACAGGGTAAAGCAATTCACTGAAAAGATTTTTTCTGAGGCTGGTAAAATGACAAGTCCTACTGTTCCACTAGTACCTCTCGCTGTTGTGCTTGCACCTGTACACCACACGATGCTGGTGGTCTCTGTGCTTTCAGTTTGTTCCTACAGGAATGACATTGCCCCCCACAGCCCACATTTCTTTTCTCAGCTTCCTCTGCCTGGGTCCATCTGTGTGAAAGCCTGCCATGTCATCCAGGAGATCCTTCCTGTGTATTCACCACTCAGCGAAACACAACCTTTTGTAACTTCAAAAAAATATGCACCAGGGTTTTTATTGGGGAGGAAGAGGGAAGTGGGGTGGTGGGTAAAAGGCTATGCAGACATGTTTTTGCTTAGAAAAAAGAAAGAGAAAAACATTGAGCAGTGAAGACAAATTTCTTGTCAGCATCTGCTGCAGAACAATGTCAATCTAATGAGCAAATGGGATGAAAATCTAGTTTTTGATGCAAATCGTGATTGTCTGAGTTACAGCTTTCTTGACAAGAGTGAGATGTCTCACTGTTATTTCAATATATAAAACAGAAACTCAAAATAATGAATTTAAAATTATTCAGACCCGATGTTTAGAAGAAGTCGGACAGAGTTTCCTCTGGGAAGCCTGGGAAACAAAAAGTATTTTTCTGTGCTTTTTGTTATCAAGGGCCATCTTTAGAGTTACTTCATCCGTCTCCAGAAATATTTCAAACGGTACTGTATAACTCGATAAAACTGTAAGGCATCTGACTTGATTTCATTACTTACTCAAAAAACGTGGTCCATCCAGTCTCATCGCTTTTAGTTGCCAGTAGGCCACTGTTGCCATGGTAGGTAAATAAGACGAGCTCCTGCCCTTGTGCAGTCATGCTTTTCAAACATCCATTAGTGCCTATCGTCAACCAGATGACTTGGTTATCAGGAGAGACCACTCTTACTGGCATCCGGTTGGGATCCCGTCTGATACGAAGAGTGTTCCCATTGCTATCCGTTACCGCAGTAATATCATTATCATTACTGTAGCTAAAATTGTACAGATAGTCTCCGGTGACTAAACTCACAGTGTACTGGTGAGTACCATTGACATCAAAGATATAAAGCTCTTGGTCAGTTGGAGAAGCAACTTCATAAAAGTTCACTGAATTCAATAAGGGTTTGTTCTTTGACACAGCTCGTATCCTAATATTTCCCAGATCAGCAATATACAACGTGCCATCTGGAGACACAGCTAAGGAGGAAGGGGCATTAAGTTTGGCATCTTTAGCATAGCCATCTCCATTTTGGTAACAGTCACAGTTGACATCATTTTTGCAATCGCACTCTGAGGGTATTCCGGCAACCAATGAGATCTCTCCATCAGTTGTGACTTGTCTTATCCTATTAATCTTTTTTTCATCAGTTTCTGTAATGTAAAGTACCCCACTGTAGGACACGGCAATGGCAGTTGCCGACTCCAGCGTGGTCTGTACTGCGTGCTTTCCCACCGTGTACTCCACTCCAGGAACCTGGCAATGCATCGGCCTCCCCGCAGCAATGCGAACCTGACGGTTTTCAGTGATCTGCAAAACTACGTTGTTATCCAAAACATAAATGGAGTTATCCATTGGGTTGATAGCTAAATCTGTAGGCCATTCCAGACGAACCTTAACAGAGAGAAGTGTTTTGTTAAACAGCTAACCAGTGCAGATTATATTAATTAGTTCACCTCCAGTTTTAGACACTGCTGTAAGGATATTTTTCACCTGCTGTAACCAATTGCGACAAAAAGACTTGCATGAAAATACATGCGGAAAACTAAAGCTTCTCGGGGAGGCAAGGGGAACAACATTCAGGCATCTGTTTTATTGAAAAGAAGCCAGTTGCATTGGAACTATTATGCAGGTTGAACTTCCCCTCCAATAAATGCTATACTTCGCTGTATCATAAATGCATAAATAAAAATAGAGACAGATATCAAAGTCTAAATACATCCTTTAGGGACAGTACTCATCTTTTATTCTTTTAATAGCAAAACCAACTTACTACTTCGAGATTAGGAAACACCGTACTGTACTTAATTTTTAAACATACCATAGTGATGTCCCTTCTTACCTACAGAAGCTTCTCGAGACAAATAGAAAAATATGGTCCGTCCTTTCTATATATCCTCTCATTCGCTCTAGTAGGCTAAGGATGTTAGTGATTCAGAAAACATCAACATGCCAAGAGAGCTCTAACAGATCTGCC
>NW_009260268.1:3404980-3431043 GCF_000687185.1 Egretta garzetta | reverse complement strand
CTGCTGATAGTTTCGCTGTTCTAAACTAAACCGAACTTTATGGGCAGAAAAATTGAATACAGCAGCATTTATAGCTAAGAGAATACACTGCGATTCATGCCCTTGGAAGAGGTTTCTTTCTCTCCAAATTCTGCTGTTAAATACTCATTACACACTCCACCCAGTTTTATTTTAAGGGTCAGGAAAGCTGCATTTGCGTTTCTGGCCCCAGCTCAGCTTCCCAAATTAGCAGCAGCTAAAATGTACCTGGCTGATGTGCATGCTGGTATCACAGGTTAGAGGTCGTGCTGAAGTCAGGTCATTGGAGCCAAGCAAAGTGGATATTATTCCATTCTGATCCACTTTTCTGATCATAGTCCCATCAACAAAGTAGATTAACCCATTCTTGTCGATTGCTATTCCTTTAGTGAAGAGAATAAAAATCAGTTTCTTGTACTAGCAGTGAATATATCATCCATAACGAAGGGCCTAAGTGGTATGTGTCTAGTGGAAATTAAGGGCAGAAAATACGGTCTTAGGCAGCAGGTAGTAAAATAGCTTGTAAACATATTTTGCATAATAACCCAATATTCAGTATGAAATCTACTGCTGTTGATCACATTTGCTGTTCATTTGCTGTTGTGTGTGAGAAGGGCCTAGCTTTTAAGTTAACCTGAAAAATGGGATAAGTGGGACCAAAAGCAACACAGATTTTAAATCTTCACCGTTGCCTGCCAAACACATAATCTAAATGAGCATTTAAAAATGCTCAATAACCGTGAAAGCCAAATATTTCCTGAAAAAACAACCCAGGTCCCCTGTAGCTTTCTTCCTCAATGGTCTTTCCAGTTGGAAAAAATTACTCAAAACCACATTTTTGAGCCAACTACTGGGTTCGGTAATTAAACACGATCACACCCCCGGCTCAGAACTTCTGTATTATTTTGAAAGTTATGAAGGGATAGCTGTTTTTACCTTTAGGGCTCATGAGAGTTGCCTCCACCGCTTTGCCTCCATCACCACACCTTGCCTCATCAAATGGTAGGCACTGCTCCCCTGTTCCTCCTATTACCTCAGCATTTTTGGTCAGGTCTTTTGCACCCGTGAGCGACTTGGGCCGATAAATCCTGCGTGTGTTTGTGTCGGAGACGTACAAATCTCCCGTCACAGGGTCAGTTGCGAGGTAGTATCTGTGAGCTGGGTTGTTGCTGTAAAATGGAATTATACATTGCATATGCTGTAATTAACTGCACCTAACATTGGATCAAGAAGAAAAGGCTTCAGTTCATACGCAGTGTGCAGTAAGGCATAGATAGTTAAAAACCAGGGTGATGCTCTAGGCATAGGCAGCACAGGTCATGGGGCCCCAAAACCTTTCTTGGTTCTCATTTCTTGCCTGTGTCACAGTCAATCCAATCTAGACAACTTGTCCTTCTGGGAGAGAAGATCCACTTTTTCTGTGGTGCTCACAAGCCTGTTCTATGCTCTGTAATTAGAGACAGCTCCTGGCTCTGTGATAGGCCAAATCAAAATGCTGGAATCTGAAAGCTCCCAGGCTTTCTGGGAACCTTGATCCAGTTCCAAACTTTGCAGCAGGACCCCAGCCCTCGCTTACACTTTGTTGCTGTTATCATCCTATCTGTTTTATTATGATTTCTATAAGGTGCCGGGGCGCTCAGTTTATATAATTCATAAACAGATAAGGCAGAGTTCGCATTATTAGTTCACAGGCAAGAGATAAGACATCCTTCATAAGTATTTGTTTAATCCACTGCTTTCAAAGACGTGATACGCATGATTTAACGCATTAGGAAATGTCATCTTTTCCACAGAGCACTGAGCAGAGCTTTTCCATTCTTCTTAACTCAGAGTCATATTTCAAATAACTGTACACACTGGCACAAACCTGCTAACTATGCCAACACAGTCTTTATTACAGTGAAAATATATATTGCTAACCTTTTTCCCAGAAACGTACATTTTGCTTCTCCACTGGTGCCACATAATTGAGAATTACTGTCTTTTCTCCCCTGCTGGTGAAAAACCCAGCCCTGGAGAGTATCTTTTGGGTTGATATATTATGATGTAGAAACTTAACCCACTGCAGTTGGGATTCCTGACCTAATTTATGGCACAACGAGCTGAAATAAGGTCATGTAAATACAGGAGGTAATTTCAGACTCTCTCCTAATGGATTGAAGCAGTGTCAGAACAGTCAGCCCCAATTCGGATGTTTGCAAAAGCACTGCTTAAACAGATCTACCAGTCTTGGTGATAGCCAAACATCTGTTCACAGAATGCCGTACTTCACATTTTGTAAATACATAACTGTGCTAATGTAACACATTTTTATGTACTGCCACTTGGAAAAAGCAACAAGAGACCAACAGGAACAACTTGTGAACAAATGATGTCTTTTAGCAGGGACAGATTTTTATAGCTATCCAATTGCAAAAAACACAGAAAAAATGTGTTGCATAAATAGGATTTTCTTTGGTTTTAAGACTTTTAACATGTTGGTTCAGAATGAAGAAACCAAGTGAAGCAGATTAATGAAATAAAATACAGAGTGATCAGCACCTTTTAAAAAGCTCTGCTATAGAGCTGAGAGTGGTACAGCGTGTCTGAAAACAATTAAATGTAGGCTTACTTTAAATTTCGGTCTGTTAGAAATCTATTATTGCCAATGTGCCAAATAGTTGAAAGGTATTTTCAAAACCTTAATTTACGCAGAGATCATTTAATATCATCACCGTGTAGTGTACGAATTATTTATACTGCTATAGACTGCAATTAAATTATACCCATTTACATGATTACTTTGGTCTTTAAGAAACTTTGCAGACACTTCAAATGTAAACGCATTGCAAAATGTGAAATGTGCAATTAAACTTTATTTCATCATAATTTAAAATAAAGTCCTTTCTCATACTACTAAAATCTAAATGAAAGTACTTCTCTTCAACTCATCTAACATTGCCTCAATCATATTTATCTAACGGTTGGAAGAAAGAGTCATCAAATCAATAACTAAATAATCTAGCTTAGCACGGTTACTTCTTTCTAAAAAGAATTTTTAAAGCGGCTTTCTTCATAAATATGAAAACATTTCAAAGCTCTTCCTATTTGGGATGAGTTCTCACTGTGAGTAGTGTATCCTCATCAAAACAAAAAAAATTCACCTGATAATTTAAGGATATTTTCTCATTTTATAAAAAAAACCCCAAAGTTTGGGAGTGCATAGGGTATTACTACTGAATCAATATAAACTCTCCAATTTGTCATGTGTAGGTGCCTAATGGCTCCTTTCTGAGATCATACACCAGGCTTAACTTCAGTGTTTCTTTTCAAGTGAAGGTTAAAAAGCTGAGGTAGCTTTAGCCGATAGAAAAACCTCATTAATTCACAGGACCAAGGCATGGTTTGAGGAACTGAGTAACTGTCCAGTGAAAACCACATTTGTCTTCTATCCAGAAAACATCTATGCACACTATGCAGATCTCAGAAAACAAACACAAAGAAGTAAAATCCACAGTCAGTGACATTCAATGATTCAGTGTCACCTACTCGCTGTCAGTAGCTCTGAAAAACATGCGGTTACACGCCAACATGGGCTCCTGTGAAGACAAATCACTACCAATTAACTGGTTCTGTCTATGCCAAACAATAGTAACAGTGCTTCAGATTTGAAGTGCACACACATGTGCGCAAATACACACACACGCATGCACAGAGCTGTAACGATCTATTTCCCATTGCATAAGTTTATCTTGCTTACACTGGTATTTTAATTCTTCAGCTGTCAGATCACCTGCATTACTCTCCATGGACGGATTTTAAAAAAATACTCTTCCTGCTTCAGTCCCCCTCTCTCTCCCATCCGTTCTGTGCCTTCTAATCCATATACCCTCAAAGCCAGTTTCAGGTTTTGCTAAACTTTTTTCTGGCTCTCTACAGACTTGGGATACCGCCATAGCCTACAAATGACCTCCCTGTCTTCAAAGTCCTTTTAAAAATTACTTCCTCCCTGAATGCCTATCAGAATTAATCACCCACAGGCAGCAGTGTGTATAAAGACATCAGTTCAGCTTTGAGATTGAAAAAATGCTAGGTCACTGGTACATGAGAGGATAAATTTGATCTGCATTGTCTCTCTCATTTAGAGTGCAGGCTCCTTGAGGTGGGAGGCACATCGCTCTCTGTGCTGAAGCACTGTGTTTATAGGCGAGGAAAGTTCAGTGCTTGAATAGACAACAGATCTGAACTAGTATTTAGCCTTGCTCCTTAGTTTTACTTGGGGAATGCCTATTTTAGGGCATTTTCCTAGTTTTGATACCTAGTAATTATACATTGTGGTCTGTTGAGGGCTATTTTCCAAACCACAGTTTACATAGAAATCTCCTTAACATTTCATGGGGCTCTCAGCATTTCACGACTTCATAAAGGCAAGGGAAGCTATTTGGTCTCATGGTGTGTCCTTAAGCTAGGGAACCCATGGCCACAGGATTTGGTGGATGCTAAAATTTTACATGTGTTAAATAAAAATCAGCTAAGTTAATAGAACAGAAAACTGTCAGGAGATACAGATGCCACTCTTGGCTTAGGAAGCCCTTGAGCAGCAAACCCCTAAGGCTAAGAGTGGACACTGGCAAAACATTGTATGATGGCAGAGAAAACTCAAACTCGCAGTAGACCGTGTCAGGCTGCACAGTGGGCTCCACACCTCCTGCCCACTGGCTCCACAACTGCTCCTGCAGAGCCAGGTCTCCATGGTCCTCTACGCCTCCTTCTGCCTCGGGAGGAACCCCCACTTCACAGCCGGTACGCAAGCCCGTGAAAATGCTGTTACACTAATTTGTGCGGTATGATTGCAATTTCGCTACCCAGAGCTTCCACACGTGTAGACATGAATAAAGGAGAAAAGTTTCAATGCTTTCCCTCACCAGCTTTTTTACTTGCAGGGATCTAGTTTCTGAAATGGCGCGGTTGAGCCTGTGACCACAGTTCTGCCAGAGGTAGAAGAGGGCGCCGCTACTAAATCACAGCAAAACAAACCTCACTATGCATCTGTTCCTCAATCCAGTTTGTCCACTCCAAATTCTCATTTTGAGTATTAATTCTGTATTCCATACATTTGCCAAGACAATGTCTTATCCAGCTGCAATCACAACTTTGTGATGCCACAAGGGATATAATTCTTTTAGAAGTAGTGAAACAAATGCAAATTGAATGTAATAGTGAAAAGCTAAAGCAACCAAATAGAAGAGATTGCCTCTGAGTCACACCTGGGAAATAACATAAAGCCAGCTAGACTCTGCATCAACTCCCAATTCTGATCATTAGCACCGATGCAAACACCTTATTTAGTCATGGAATTTTTTGCCTAACATGTTTGAAACATACTTTTTTAAACATAAAACCCTTCCTCATAAAGAAGCATGTCCAAAGCAAAGTACATTTAAAAAAAAAAAGGAGAACTGAGATATGACTCTCTGGGATTTGTTTAAAAACAAGGAAGGAAAACGATTGGCAGCAAAAACTGGAGAGAAAGGGACCAGCGGGGCTGCTAAGTCTGTACTTAGCAGTTCCACCACAAAGTCTTGCAGAGTTTCATGTATCCCACAAGATTTCAGCATAGCTCTGTTTTTGTCTCCTTATCAGCACCGGCTGCTGTGGCACAGCAATTCTAAGCATCCACCTTCTTTCTCTTCTGTTCTTGCCACTATTGCAGCAATGCCAGGACAGATGAATGCTGTACTACAATCCTTCTGATAACTATTGTTTATATGACCAGTCTTACAATTCCTGGTGTACTTTAAAATCTTAATTCCTGGAGCTGTGTTATTATGGGGCAATTTCAACTTCCGTTATTAAGAGAAGTTCACCTTTCAAGAAACGAATCTGTTAAATGTGAGCCTGAAAAGACTCAACATCAAAAGGGTAATCAAATAAGCACACTTTATACTTACATAATTTTATGATTTATATGCCATTCTCATCGTATCTGGGGTATCTGATTAATGAGTGAGTTTTGATAGCATCATGAAAGTGCTGCCAGCAAGGAATAGGAGTGAGCAGAGATGAGGGGACAGCAAAGGGTGGCATACACAAGCATAAAAAGAAGCCTGACTGTGGACAGAGACTGATGGGAAAAGAGGAACTCGTATCCGAAAGGACGATACAGCCTGACAGCTGACATAACTAAAACATATGAATTCATTATTTTTGAAAAATACTCCTCTTTTCTAATAATACATCTCAGAAATGACTTCTCCATTATAAGCATTCATTTGTTAAAAAAGAAAAAAGAACAGTTAGAAAAATATAAATCTTCTTTAAGGAATGCTTACCTATGTCTAAAATCTTTATTTCTTGGTGGGAGCAAGTAAAAAAGAACAGAAAAACATTATTAGAAAAACATTCAGAAAGGATGTTAAAAGTTGAAAAGAAGGCAACATTTACATCTCTCATTAGTGACGTGGTGAATGATCGTCTTCTGTCCACTCATGTCGACTATGTAGATTAACTCTTAAAATCCACAGAATAACTACTTTGGGTAGATTAAATTCTCACAGTTTAGATAAGCATAGTTAGAGTATTTTACCAGGGCAAAATTTTTTCACTTTAGTTTTAAATGCTTTTTCAAATGTATTAAGATCTTTTGACTCAACTTTCTTTTGTTCCCAAAAGCATTTGGAAACTCTAACTTACACAATGTCAGAAATCTATTTCATACTTTGGTTTCCCACAGTAATTCACAACTCCAAAAGTCCAAGATGAGAAGAACCCGTACCTTAGCTCCAGAACACTGGTTACATTTCCAGATGGGAATATCCGCCGAACATAGTTGAAATCCCCCACGTAAAGACTGCCATCTATCCCACACGCTAAGGCAACTGGAGCCAATAATTTATTACCATCAGCTTGACCATTACAACTTGGACAGGAGATGCTGCGTCGTCTTCCGTTGCCCATAATGCTACTAACAACTGGGGGTTGCTGAGATATAAATTGATTTTCACCATTCCCTTTGTAGAGGATTCCTGGCAGGTAATATAAAAAATACAAAATAAAAAATTGTTTATAAAAACTTTGAATGTATGTACATAAAATGCTGTATCAGTTTTCTAAATACTCTTTTAGCTGATTAATACAATTTAATGGACTTTTAATTGTTTCACCACCATATTTTTGTCACTATAAGTAACAGAAATTTATTAAAATATTTGTAGTTATATTTAAGTCACAGACATACTAAAGTACAAAGCATTGAATTATCTTCTCCACCAAATGCAGTAGAAACACTAAATACACTGGCATTTAAAACCCAAACAAGTTCACAGTTGTTCTTATTTTTAAATGTTAGTAATTTTAATAGTTATAATTCAGAATAAAAACTGTCATGTTGAAGGAAATGCAAAGTGTAGCGAATGAAATCACAGTCTGTGTTCCTAAATCCTTACAGTTTTGAAATTCCCCAGAAATGACTGAAAATCTAACTGTGCATATATTGTAAAAAAAGAAAAAAAAAAAATTTGCAAATTGTATTCCTGAAGTCCTGCTATAACTAATTATGAATATGATGTCAAATGTAATCTAAAGTGGATTACTGCTGCAAATTGTAAATATTAATTAAAGAGCTACTTCAAAAAGTTGGAGATTGCCTCAATTTTACATTATAAAAGACTCTTTACTCAGCTCACAATAAAAATGTATCTCTGGCAACAAAGTCTGCCTCAATACCATGTCTGCAGTTATAGGCAGTTATTAAAAATGTCAAAACAACAAAAAAAATGTGGTGCCAGGCCAACCTGCCTCTTAAACTTAATTCTGCTTTGAGGCATGAAAGGAACAATAATTTTGTGAAGACAAAGCAATGTGCCAGCAGTATTTTTCTTCCTTATAGCCTCCATAGGAAATCTGAGAAGAAAAATGCGTGCTTTATGTTAAATCTTCCATCTTAGAAAAAAAAGTGTGAATTTACAGTGCATTAAAATGTCACCAGGACCCTCATTATTGTGTATCTCAGTGAATCCATCAACGTGTGCTCTACAAATGGTCAGCTATTATGGTTTTACTCGCAAGTCACAATATGTCTTTCCGTGGTATAATCCACGTAAACCACGTCACTTTCTACTTCTAGTGACGTGTTTTATTGATTGTGTGCCCAGTTTCAGAGGCAGTTTGGGGCTGAGGGATACATGTCTTTTTTTGAGATGCTTAGAAGAATTTTCAGATGTATTCCTCCTTCTCTCCCCACCCCCAAAATGCACTCTTTATGCTGAAAGATATGAGAAAAAATACTTTGTTTTCCTCTTTAAATGTTTTAGGTGTCTTAACTATTTTTTAATGTTATAAAATTTAGGAGATTATAAATGTAAAATCAATATACATGATAAAATCAGGAAGAATGAAAATGGTTTATGGAAACCTAACGGCAAGTAATCTAAATAAGTAATCTAAATCAAAAGAGGGAGAATGTATTTTTCATGAACAGTTAAAGCCAGAATGCATTAACAGTATACAAAATCCCCTCTCCTATGATTACATCATTTATGACAATCATGGCACCATAATTTTGCCTGAAATAGCTGAGTTCTATAATTTTCATCAGAGGAATTCTACAAGTCAGCACAGTGCACTATTGCACCTGATTTATTCTGTCATTACCTTGAAAAATTGGTCCTTCACATTTCTCCTCTATTATCACAGACTAAAAGATGTACATTAGACTATTTACTGCAGTCGTTTGGGATGTCCGTACAAACACTGTCTGCACTCTCCTCTCAACAAATTTCTCCAGCTCATCCACCTTGCCATTACAACTCTCCACTTTGTTTATTCAATTAGACGCACGTCACTTTGAAAAGTCATTACTTGTCAAACATACTCTTGAACATAATTTAAAGCCACCATCAACTTACCTTGTGAACAGAATCAATCTTATATACATATTTATAATTATAGCTCTTTACATTTTTAGATGGATTACCTTACAGTAATTTGCACAGGATTTTTTGACATTTTAATTTAGGTACAATGACACCTTTTCCCTTGATTCGGTTTTCTACCAGTCAGAAGCGGTGCTTCAGATGGTGATGAGCGTATCACACAAAATAAGATCGTGTACTAGTGGGAGACCTCCAAGGGACACCAGGTACTGCAGAAGTGCCGATCTTCCTCCTGAATCACTTCTGGGCTCCTCCTTTGCATAAAAATCCATTGCGACCAGCTCCCACCTTGAGCCATACGAGGCTGCTTATTTCACCTTTCTTACATGCTTCCAGCCAAATTTTTCCAAACTTCCGCCTGTTCAGTGTTGAGCTGGGAATTCCTTAGCATGGCAACCTCCAGACAGTTATTGAGTAACATGCTGGAAAAATTTACCTTGGTGCCAAGGCACAGTTCTTAGAAATGTGTATTGCTCCTCATCTTTCCACTGAAATTAAGAAAGACTCACTCACTAGCAACAGGGCTCTGTCCTGAAACAAGGGGCACAAGTGCCCACACTGACTCAAGGCAGCATCATTCGTCGCTGTGTGCTGAGCTGACCACAGCATCCTGGGAAGGATTCACCTCCGGGAGGAGAGTGTAAATGTGTGCTTATCCCCCAGAAGAGATGGTACCCATGTGCTAACTGCTCCTACGAGCAGCCGTGCTGGAGCTGGGGATGGCATGACATGAAGGCATGACACCTCCTGTATAAATGAGGGATTTAATACTGGGAGTGAAGAGCTCTCAGTTTGGCAGGAATGTCTCTTCTGGCCATTTCATTTTCACCCATTGTGAAAACTGGAAGTGAAAACATTGTTCAAGATACTGTTAACATACAAACAGTTGATCCCAATAACAATGCTGATACGTACAATTGCTTTAAAAATAGCATTGCCTTAGCATCACTCCATTTTTAAAAACAATTTCACCGTTTTGGGGTTGGGTTTTTTTGGTAAGCATATCTAACATGGGCTGACACTGTTAGATGAAATTATTAATGCATATGTATTTGTAAGATGAAGAAACATGACATACACTGCAAAGCTCAAAGCATTTACCATACGCAAACCATTCCAGAAGTTCCTTTTTTAAAATAACAAAGCAAACATTTGAAAACGGAGAATGAGATACCTAAAGTGCACGGCAGTTGAGTATTAAAATTAGCAAGGAGAAAATTAACTCCTTACCATTCTGAACATCCAGTACATGATGTTTATCCAATGTCCAGCCACCCATGTTGGAGGCATCCAGTTCATAACCCTGCAAAATGGCAGTCCGCTTTTCCCAGAGAGTTAGATCCAAGCAAGACTCATATTCATAACCTACAGACACTGAAATAACAGTAAATTTCTTCATTAAGTATAGGATCTTGTTCAGAAGAAGAGTTTAAAGAACGTGATTTCCTTAAACTATGTACATTCTTCTGCTCTTCCAGGCTACCTGAAAATTCCTATGGCTTCCTTAGATGTATTGGAAATCCTAAATAGAATTCCAAAATCCTTTAAAAAGCAATCTTGGGCTATTAAAATTATTTTAGTTATTAAAAGGAAGTGGATTAGGACAGGCACAGAGGAAAAACATTTAGTGAAGTACGTAAGAATGCTATTGCACTCTAAAGCACACGGAATGTGCAGACTAAATACCATACTGTATTATTAGGCTGAGGGCTCCTTCCTGGGGAAGAACTAGAAGTGAAGAATGACTGTGGTCTCTTTTTCCATTTGAAGGAAATTTTTTCTTATAATTCAAAGTTTGGATTAGTATTTTCTAATATATTTTAATATCCATTGTTATTTCTCATCTTATTCTGCTAAGTATTTTCTACTTAATGGATACAAATATTTGAGATGTCCTTCTTCCCTATTTTCAAGACAGTGGTAAAAATGCAAAAAACCTCCGTAACATACATACCAACAGCTTCAGATAATCCATAGACTCTCTGGTTGTATGCATCAGTTTTATCCCATATGAATGTATAAGCCAGATTTGGGGATGCAGGGAACCATTTTTGGAAAAGTCTTCCCACCACTGCCACCATAAGATGAACCTTCATTAAATTAAATGGTATAACAGACTGGGTCATAGTAATCTTCAGAACAGATTTATATCCTGCAGCCCTGGAGCTTAAGTATGATAACTTCAAATCGGTTCCTGGTATTGTCGTTTCTTCATGAAGTACCTGTGCATTGGTAAGAAAAACAGTATTTGAATACTTTTGAAATTAAGCTGAACAATGCAGCTATCACATAAGGAGGCCTGGCATGATGCTGCATGACAATCCATTAGCAAGTGTTATCTAAATCCAGCCTTCATGTAATAATGTAAACCTCCCCAACCCCCAAACCCCAACATTTCACCTTTTTTCCAGAAAAGCAAAGTCTAAATTCTTTGTTATACTGAAGCTGCTTAGTTGATACTTACTGCTGAAGGATTTCAAATCTCTCTCCTGTATTTTTATGGGGGGAAAGGAAGCATGAAGGGGAGGGAAAACATTCCCAACTGCTTTTTCCAAAAGAGGCAAAAAAGCACCTTTTGTCTCAGTGAAAATAGCCCCTCCTTATGCTGCCACATATATCCCAACTATGGGTACATAATAAAGGCAGTAGAGCGTCTATGCACTGCAGATTTGGGTTGGGATGTCTAATTGCTCCTGTAGGAGCAGGAAGGACTTTTAGGTGGTTTATTATTTGCATTACCTGTGGATTGTAAATACTTTGAACTAGAGCATTCTTCCATTTATTTTGAAGACAGATAAGTAGGATGCCTCAGGGAAAGCTTTTCCATATTTCCTGATCAATATTCACTACTCAGACATCAGCTCACCACTTTCTCATTTCAGAGAGGTGCAATGATTCAATTTTATTTTTAAAAGGTTCCTCCCCCTCTCTACCTTGTCTTTTCTTTTGAGCTGAGGAGCTTTTGTGGGTGATGGATGGATGTGAAAGGTTTCTGTGTAATGTGGATGAAGACAGCCTATACTGTCCGATACCTCAGTTGGGACATAAACACTGAGAGCCAGCACTTCAGGTGAACAGCTACTGAGTATTGCAGCTTATTGGAAAAAAAAAAGAAAGTATCTAGACATATTTATAAAGATAATGTTTCTCTGGTGGGAAGAGAGGGCAAAGGACGCTGAAGGACAAGTCCAGAGCCTTGGTGGTGCTGAAGGAGCACTCTTGAGGCAGCAGATTTGGAAAGCTTTATTTCACTTCCCTGTCTCCTAGTCCTAATGTCTGAAGACCAAACACTAATTAGTATTAGTGGAAAGCAGACTTCAGGGAGAACACTGTCACAAATATTAGGCTTGAGACTTCAGTGGAATCAAAAGCTGGCTACTAAATAAGTGCTAAGTTAGCTCTCTATGCTAGAGAAATCCTTGGACACTGTTTTAAACAACTGACTGTGTTGAATAGGGTCAAATAATGTGATTTATGCTCTTGAGGAGGGCAACAGGTGCTACACCATCCTCTACGTTAGCACTTTTGCTGGGATATAAAGGAAGATTTATATGGTATTTAATTACATTTATATCCTTCCCAATAATAGTAACAAAAAAATCAGAAATAGTATTTTGACTCATTGTCTGGCACAAATGGTATTTACATCTGACAGATGTAAGCATGTAACTCTTCTTCTCCAGTAAGACTATAATAGAGCTGTAAGAAGCAAAGGAGGAACTGGAAGATACTAGACAATTTAAATTCAGATTTTAAAAGTCTTAATTCTTAATCTTCAAATGTTTCTTTTTTTTCCCCAACAAGAACCTGCCATTGCTGAGAAGGAATGACAAGCAGTACCATCACTTGGAAGGAGATGAGAGTGGTATCATTTCTGTTTGTAGATCTAGTCTGCTCTCCCTCAGTCCAATATACGCACAGTATCTAAGCTGAGAACAAGCAAATCTTTTCTACACAAACAAACCCCCCTCTCTCTAGAGAGGTAAGTGATTGTGAACATATTCCTTTCTAAAACTTTGAAGGAAAAACACAAACCACCTAGGAACAAAAGACAAATTCCTCCTCAAGGCATCAGCAGGACTCTCATATGCTGCACATTAAAACTAGTCTAACAGATGGAGGTCTCTGTAAGCAAGAGGAGAAAAAGAAATAATACGCTTGTAATAGGACACAATTTAATGGACTTCACTGGTCTCCTGTTATGACCATTGCTTATTTTACAACTGCAACTGTGGAAAAGCAGCGTTAAATACTTAGGTGGTCTTCTAGTACTCTTGGCTGAGATAACAGGCAATAAAGAGGACACCTTGAAGTTTCAATTTCCAAGAAATTCCACTGTGTATTTGGATTACTATCAAATCAGAAACTAGGACACACACACAGTTCTCAGAGAGGTTTAAAACAAAACCCAAACCCCTATTGTTAGTTTCTGCAGAAGCCTCAAATATCTGCTGGAAATCTGACTTATAACTTCCTTCTTTCCATAAAATATCCCCTGTAGTAACTTATTTTCTTGAGAACTTTAGAAATGTAGAGGTAAGGTTGTGCATCTCAATCTCTCCCTCAGAATCAAGCATTACAAAGAGAATTAAACAGTTTAATGTTCATCTGAAAAGTTAAATCATCAGGCACAGCAGAGAGCATCCTATGGGAGCCGTGACAACACATCAATTGTAAAGCAATTGGGAAAGTCACTGGGTATAAAAGTCACATCAGGGATCGCCAACACAACCAAGCTGTCTGTACTTTACCTTTTCCAGATAGAGTATCAAACTATCTTCAGACAGGTTGATACCCTAAGGTGACTGAGTTATATATAGCCCAACCACCAAATTCTAATGGTTGACATTTTACTTATGGATGATCAAGCTTCTGAGAAGGACAGCTATGAAATATTTAACCTACAGGACTGAGATAAGGGTAACCTCAATTTTCACAAAGACAGAGTTTGTTGTCCTGAGAGTTCAAGCTGGTGACTGAGTCACATAAATTGTGCAGGGTTCCTTGTCTCCCCTGGCCAGCAGGACCAAAACTGTCCAGGCTCTGGAATGCTTTCCTGGATCAAAAATATAATATGATTCAGGTGACATGCTCTGATGGTATTAAGAGCCCCGAATAAGGAATTTAATTCAATTAGGGGGAAAAATGCCTGCTGTATTGCCATGATTTTCTTGGAAAAATGAGCAACTTCAAGAGAGGATTTGAGAACAAGTTTCACAAATGAGAGCAAACTTCAGTCCTAATGTCAGAAAAAGGTTCTTTGTTGAGAAGTAACACCTGAACTGCTGCATTAAAATGTAACATCATGTTGGTTTGAGAGGGGTAAAGATGGCATTTTTAGATACTGGTAGATATTGGCAACTACTGCTATTACACGAAGACTGAGACCAAGGAGTACTAAAATTATACTTCTTTAAGTAGAAGCTGAAACTGCTCATTTCAAGACGGAAAAATCTTTTCCTTTTAAAAAAAAGACTTCCCCTGGAATTGAGGCTCTTAAATGAACTTATAAAGAAATAACCTTGAGTTAACAATATAAATCAAGGAGAAACAAAAAGGGGAAAAATACTTTTTTTTTCCTACACTTAAAACATTGCTACCACAGAGAAGAGGGATAGGAAAAAAGCCATACAGATGTAGAAACCTAAAAATGTGTCCACAAAAGAATAAATCAGGAGGTGCATATAAAGTTTCAAACAGAAAGCAAAAGAGAAGAAAACCAGAAAATGTGCTGGGAAATAAAGACACATAAATGGAGATATTGGGCTCTAAGAGTAATCCCCGTTTTCTTCTCAGTATAAACTTGAAGTTCTGGAGATTTTAGCTAAGTGAAACTAGGATGCCGCATCCATGTAGTACTGGAATATCTAGACATCCCATTATACTGCCCTTTAAAATGATAAAATAGGTTAATTTCTTTGCTGAAAATCTGGCCACCCTGAAGTTACAAACAATCATTTTTATTAAGTCACCGAGGTCTGTATTTTACCGTGAATTCTTCTGGGTAAATAAAATTTGCCAGCTTCTGCTGTATAGTATACCCAGTAGTGAGAGAGAGTCAGGGGAGAGGAAAAAAAAAAAAAGAAGTAGACAACCTTGATCATATAATTTGAAGGAAAACTTTTCAGTCTTCATTCTCTCCCACACTTGAGGTGGCAGAAACAAGCTGCCTGGGACCCGCAGAAGGCATCTTGCATGTGTACATAACAGTCGATAATAGAAGTTTAGGAGAAGGAAAGCCTCAAAAATGCAATTTCAGAATTGCTCATTGTGACTCACATGTGGGTTTCTGCCAGACCACACTGCAATATGTGGCAAACAGACATTTATTATATTAGGAAAAAGACAGCAACAATATTACCTAACACATATAGGCAGCTCCAGCTTAACCTGATCTCCCTCATCTGCACGCAATTTACTGTCTTGTTCCACACTGATTAATCTCAGCTAGTTAAGTCTAGGCAAAGCATGCTAACTTGCAATTAAAAATAGATAAAGTCGTGCCCAAGTAGTCCAAATTTAGTTAACATGTTATTTATTATCATCCTTTGAGTAATGATCTGTTGGTTCTGTGACCACCCCTTTACCCACTGCATTTGTTCTTTCCCCTTCCTTGCCTTCTTTTTTTCAGTTTTCCTTTGTGCTGCTGCATTGGTACAGGCTTTAATTCCCCCTCTGATCAATTTGGGATTCATAAGCCACGAAATACACTCTTTTGGAAACATTATCTCCAGGGGATGATGAAGCACTTCAAGGGATGATGATTACAGCAGCACATCATTTCCTCCTGTAGTACGTGACAGTGAGTGCTGTCACACCACACACACAGGGTGACTAATACTGCCTGAAGGAACATGGGGAATGGTCTCTTTCTTTGTGCCTTCACCCAGTCTCCCACACTTTAAACTGGCATTGCCCCTTTTTTATCAAAAGTTCTACAGCAATTCCTCTGAAGCTGAACAGTTTTGAATGGCATCTGATTCTGCCCATCTTTGATCAGAGCAGTGAATTTTTTGGGAGCATTATGCATTTCCAAGGGGAACCTGACCCTAAAGGGGTACGCCACAGGCATAGCTGTGCAGCTCCCACTTGCCGAAGCAGGGGAATACATGTGCGATGACCAAAGAATATAGAAGAAAATATTCCTTGACGTTGCTTTTATGCAGTACCAGAACCAGATTTTTGCATACATAATGACAGTACTATTTTTACCTTGTCATAAATGACCCATCAACACTAACTTCCTAGGATCCACTCAGAGTACGATTTTTCCTGCTGGCAGGTTTTCTAGGGAAATCAGCTTGACCCAACCGTCCTGCCTGTCAGACCTTCTACCTCACTCTTTTTGAACCTGATAGCCAATTTCAACCACACTTGAAATAACAGTAGAAATCTCAAAAGATAATTCCGTTCCTTTAGGGTTAACTAAAAAAGGGTTCAGGTAGGGAAGAAGCAGCCAAGTTGGTAATCCCAAAAGAAAAAGGCTGAATGCAGTCCATGGGGGAAGGACTGGATGTGGCAGACAGCTGGAATTATAGCAGTGGGTGGGAATTAGTAGGAATCCAGACTTCATTAGTCCCACTGCTCATGAAATGACTCGTTTACCTAGACATTACAAATGTTTTTTGAAAATACGTATTTTCTGACATTCTTCTATTATTACTTTTTTCTTGATTTATACGCCATCTATCTAAGCCATTTTCCATCACTTCAGGAACTGAATCTATCATCTGTTGCCAAAACAAGTAAATCAGAGCTGTTTTTCAATGGACTGTGTTTTGCAAATACTTTTAATTGACTTGTGACTATCAAAGGCACAGAAATAATAGTGAAGATAAAAGCAAGAATTTTCTAGCACAGTCTAGATTTGTATGAGTGTTTAGTTGTAATTTCCTTACATCTTTACTTTAAACCTGCTCCTACCACGAACAGCTTAATGATTTTGCTCTCTCCTTAAGAGCTCTGCATGAAAACATTTGAATAAATTTTCTATGCTTCCCTTGAATAGACAAGGACATTTCTTAGTGAATAGGAAAAACAGTGCCCTATGTAATTATGACATTGTGAAGGTGGGGGAGAGGAAAGAGACAGAAAGTAGAGAGAGAGAAAAGAGAGGGAGAGAAGGAGGGAGGCAGGAAGAGTGGTGTTTCACTAGGAAAAGTTTTATCAAAAATCAGTAATGAGATACCTATTACTTCTTGAAATGCAACTCTGCTTCAAGAGTTGAGGAAGACTACATTACTATTAGTCATTTGAGATGGAGGAATTTAATTAATCTATATTAGAGAAAACATTCCAGCCACAGCTTTTTCCATTTAAAGCAAGGTTTTGATGTTAAGTCTTACTTTCAGTATTACAAGTTCTGAAGAAGGTTAGCACACATGCTCACTGGCTTGTAAGCCTGTCCTCAGCGTTACAGAGAGTTCTAGTTTATAAAAACCAGAGTGTCACACTATTAGGACAAAACAGATAAATTGAACTGTATGGGTCTTTCAGACATAGTGGAAAAACACCTTTCATTTTCAGTTTCTGAGGTGTGCTTCTAACAAGAGGGCAGTCAAAAAATTCAGATGTACTATATAGTCTGTCCATTTTGATGGGCCAGTGCCTGATTGCTGAAGACATTCTGTAAATTAAATGATGCAAACAAATATAAAACCAGACACTGGTGTACACCAAGCTTTCTTACCCTTTTTTTTCCAGATGAAGTTTTAAAAATCATCCCATAGAATAAATAAATTGTTCTGGAAATAATCACATGGTGCAAATTCTTAGCACTTAGTCAGAATGATTTATTTTTCAACAGTAGTTTGCACTCTTTTCATTATGGTTGCTTAATACCAGCCTGTGATGAAATGCTGTTTATTTGAAGCACGCTTTACCTGTGTCTCTGGGATGATAGGACTATCTTCAGGAGAAATTCTAAAGAAGGTGGATAAAGGTGATGACACGATAACAGGGTTTGGCCTTACAAATCCGCTCAGATCACAACTAGGAATATCATTCTCTTCCTTCTTCATGACCAGTGTATCCATGACATAGAAGACATTCCAGGGAATCCATACTGTGTGATACTGTGTCAGGAAGGGTGATCGCTCAAACACCAGTGTCAGAGAGGCGCCACCATTTGCTACCAAGTCAAACCTAGGGAAAAAACCCAACAGGGCTAGCTAGTCAGTAAATTCCCCAAACCATCCACAGCCTCCATTTTACAGATTGATTCTTCATTCCATTGTACTGCTCTGAAAGCAGAATGGCTCTACTGGGAACAATGGAGAAATCAATTAAATTATATTACATAATACTTCACTAAGAGAATGGAGAGTTTAGGATGCTGTGTTTAAATTAAGCAAGCCCTTCTACTTCTAAAGTACATAATCAGCATGTTTTACATTTGAAGAATGTACAAAGTACAACTTTGTTCAATCATTTTTTTCCACATCTTTAGTTTCCATTATTTTATTATTATCTTGTTTTTACAAGCAGCTCTTCAGTAACACCTTTGCTGTCTTTATGACTTATTAAGTGCTTCAAAGGGAACTTACATTCCATCTTGGCGAGTGATTGTATACCCATAGTCTGGATAGTGTAGAAAGGAGACGTTGACTCCAATGAGTGGCGTTCCATCAGCAGTTAATACTTGACCCCTTATGACGGATGCAAGACTGTGAAAAAGATGCAGGATCAAATTACAAATTTGCTTTTTTCATTCTCTCTTGAATGGATACAAGCTAGTAAAGCGAACGCACACACACACATCTCTACATGCTATCAACTACCATTAAAAAAAACATTCCCGAGACTAACCCTTTTACCAGTTCACATAATTTACACTGTATAAACAATGCCTCGAAATCTACAGATAATAATCTGGTTTCAATATTGTTGATTTTACTTTGGTTCATTTTGTCTCTACTGAGTTACTAAGACCAGAAATTCACTGAAGAATTTTAAGAACTTATAAACTCTAGATGTTCCCACTGTAAGTCATACCTCTGTCAGACTCTTAAAGAACAACGTACTTTTCAATTAGTATCAAAGCAATCTGTAAAACTGCAGGGACTACGAAGTACAAAATTTAAAAGAGCAATAAGGAACATTTGTGCAACAACTTTTAATCAACTGCTGTGCCCAAACACATTAATGCTGTTAAATTACTGCAAACGCAGTAGTTCTAGTGTAAATCATCTTCCTTCACTCAGTGAGATCCCAGACACCTGCTTCCTGTTACTAGTTTATTTTCAGGTCATTACTGCTTCATAGAGCACCAGTCAAATAGTTTATGCAATTATACTGTCGTGCACTTAACAGTTCTATTACATTAATTCATAATTTATATTATTTAGTGAGTTCAGTTTAAAAAGTGCAGCTTTGCTTTTCCTTCTGAAGTGTTTTCATTGCTTTGATATATTTCCAGCTGTGCTAGCCCAAATCAACTGGTTAAATAAAGATTAATTTAATCATTAATGAAGTGCCCTGTTAGAATAAAGGTACTACGCATGGCAAGTACCTTCTGTAACCTACTGGCACTGGCAATTTGAATTTTGCAGGAGATGAGACAAAGTAAGCAATTTGATATACTAAGAGAAAAGGTCCATGCCATGAAATTTGCTGTCACAGTGGATCTTCTCCTGAACGTGAATCTCACACACTCTTCAATTTCTTTCGTATTCATAAATGATGAGTCATGCTCACCTCTTATTAAAAGGACTTTCCCCAGGTATGACATGAGTGCTGTCTGCTCCAATGAGAAAACTGATCCGGTCATAAAATGCTTTGGCAGCTTGCTGAGATGGCGACTGTTGGCTTTGGCTGATAATATCTTGGGGATCAGGTAGTCCACGACAATAAGGCTGGTTTTGGCAAGAACTCTGCAAACAGCAGTCAGGATCCATACAGTCAACTAGCCCATCTGTTGGCAGAAAGTCACACAAATGAACAAACTCTTCCTCCTGCCCCTTTGTGTGTGAACAGGCCAGCCAGCAGAGAGATTAAAAAAAATTATGTAGTATGAAAGATTACTAATAACAAAGACTTTAATGAATTCACTTTCAATTTCAAGGAAACAGAGTTTGTTTCCACTGAGTTCCTAAACTCCCATGGAAATCCATGCAAGCTGAATACACTTAGTATCATGTATAAATGAAACCTATTTATTCGATACTTTTCTAAAAACATGTTGAACAAACCAGAAAATAAAGGCACTCAGACTCTGCATACACTGTTAACTTATAAATATTAAACATTTTAGGTGGGTCTAAGTAGCTTTTATCTGAGGTTATTTGGCTTGCTAAAGAAATGAAACAAGTAACTCCCACTCTGCTGTTTTCTTGAAGTTTTTTAGCGTATCTATGCTGCAAGTAGCTTTAAATGTTTCACAACATTTATCAAGGTGGATTCCTTTCTGCCTTGGCAGAAAGATTTTGTTGCTAGTGGCAAAGGCAATTTCCACAACTATTTTGCATGAAAATGTATGAGAGAACAAAATCTGTATTTAACATGCAGATTTTTTTCTCCCAAGTAACAAGCGACAGGACAAGAGGAAATGGCCTCAAGTTGTGTCAGGGGAGGTTTAGATTGGATATTAGGAAAAATTTCTTCTCTGAAAGGGTTGTCAGGATTTGGAATGGGCTGCCCAGGGCAGTGGTTGAGTCCCCATCCCTGGAGGTATTTAAAAGATGTGTAGATGTAGTGCTTAGGGACATGGTTTAGTGGTAGACTTGGCAGTGCTAGGTCAACAGTTGGACTTGATGATCTTAAAGGTCTTTTCCAACCTAAACGATTCTATGATTCTACGACTGCTTTATCCTGAATAAACTGAAGAGGAATGCTGGACAGTATAAACAAGATTTAAACACATGGGTGCTTTTATGCTTATGTGCTGAAATATTCATACATAATGAGCATTAGATCTGTCACATCACTGGAAATCTAATTTGGTGAAAGATTAAAATCAAGATCAAATTGATAACTACTAATTTGCTGTAAGTAAAGTCGTAAGGAAAATGAGCCTGGAAACGTCAGCTACAGAAAATTTCTAGATGAATGTAATACGGTATCACATAGCCGATAATTGTTTCCCCAAAAGAACAGCAAGACTGAAATAGCTCAAACATTTTATTATTCCATTTAGATTAGAGAGGGAGCTTGCTTGCTGTACTAAACTGAAAAATATACCAATGCAGCACTCGGAGGAAGCCCATGACTGCTTCTCTTACAAAAATAATGTAGCTTTAGAGTAAAACTTCTTTCTGAAGGGAAGAATATCATCCATTTTTGTTCAACTGTATGTTGAAAGAGCGTAAGTAAACAGAGATCTTCTAAAGGTATTCCTCTAAGGATTGCTGTGCTATGTGGATCAGTTAGAAGATTGGCAAAATAGTAAAGGACTGGGATTTCTATTCTTTTGCACATCTAAAATTCTTATTTAACTTGGCTGACATTGAAGTCAGTTCAGGAAAAATAAAAGGGATGAAAAAGTCATCATTAAGTATATCAAAGTTTAAACTTCTTTAAGAGAAAAGAAAGAACATTGATTTTTCCTGGGATAAGGATACGCCAGAGGGTCATGTTGCCATTCGGCTAGACCTCAACAGACTGTAGAAATGAGCTGACAGGAACCTCATGCAGTTCAACAAGGAGAAGCGCGAAGTCCTGCACTTGGGGAGGAACAACCCCATGCACCAGTACATGCTGGGGGACCACTGGCTGCAAGGCAGCTTCGCGGAGAAGACCTTGGGAGTCCTGGTGGACACCGAACTGAATATGAGCTAGCAACATGCCCTTGCGGCAAAGAAGGTGCCAATGGCATCCTGGGCTGCATGAGGCAGAGTTTTACCAGCAGGTCAAGGGAGGCCATCCTTCCCCTCTGCTCAGCACTGGTGAGGCCACATCTGGAGTCCTGTGTGCAGGCTGGGCTTTCCAGTACAAGAGAGACATGGACATACTAAAGAAAGCTCAGTGAAGGGCCATGAAGATGGTTAATGGCTTCACACAGCTCTCCTGTGAGGAAAGGCTGATAGAGCTGAAACTGTTTAGCCTGGAGAAGAGAAGGCACAGGGTGGGAAACTCATCAATGTGTACAGACACCATATGGGAGGGTTTAAAAAAGACCACCTTTCAGTGGTGCCCAGCGGAAGGACAAGAGACAATGGGCACAGACTGAAACACAGGAAATTCTGTCTAAACATCAGAAAAACTTTTTACCGTGAAAGTGGTCAGACACTGCAACAGGTTGCCCAGGGTATTTGTAGAGTCTCTATCCTTGGAGATACTCAAAACCCAACTGGACATGGCCCTGAGCAACCTGCTCTAGTTGACCCTGCTTTGAGCAGGGGGCAGGACTAGACAATTTCCAGAGGCCTCTCCAACCTCAAATAGTCTATAACTCTTGTGATTTTCTAGTCTCATTCTTGTACAAAATGAAACCCTTTCCCAGCTGAAGTACTGACCTCCCTTGCTGGTTTTAATTCTAGAAGCCTGGATCAGTGTCAAAGCTGGGGGTACTGATGGTTAAAAGCATAGTTTTGGGTTTTTATATCTCTGTATGGTCTCCCAGGCAATATCTGGTGTAGTTGCCAAAGAAATGCTCAAATTTCGTCATTCATCTTTGTTAGTTTATAAAAAGCAAATGTACATCTGGAGTATAGTCTGCAGGTCATAAAACTGCATGAGATTGACACCTTCTGAACTAATCAGCTGGAAATGCATTTTTACAAGCCTCTCCGCTAACATCAATCAGAGAAAGAATCTCATTTTCACCAGCCAAGATACAGGGATACGCTGTTTGTTATTCTTCTGTGGAGTTTATCAGCAGCTTGCCCTGGCGAGTGACGGATGGTTATGAATCTGGCTCCTTATAACTTGAGAAAACATTTTTCATTCTTTCTCTGTACTTATGTGGCTAGAGCTACCTAGTACCACTGAGTACTCTGTTGGACTATGTGAAGCAGAGTAAAATTTCCTTTCTGAAATGGCTCTGCAAAATTATTTATGAATTTTGTTTAGCCTGAAAAATATGAGACTTAGCTCAACACTGGCTTATCAGTTATACCACTCAAATATGGTAGTGAAATTACAAAGAAAATAAAAACTCCTACAGCTGGCTGGACAATCATTTTCCATCTCAGAAGGCTATTTTGCATTTTTTTTTCTAAATGTAAGTGGTTCTTCTAGATACAGAACACATAATGACTACATTACTGTTTTCGTCCTCAAAAGTTGAAATCTAGCTGTAAAAATCTTGACTAATGTTACTTTTCCCTTTGTTGCAAAACGCACAGATTGCAATGGAACATGGTCTGTTGAAAAGATTGCTTATTTGGAGAGACTAATAAAACCACCAAAACATTAAATGAGAGGAGTGAAGACAGAGGATTCCCACACTTATGGATGTCTAAAAAATAAGATGTATCAGTGGGCACGTTTGCTTTTGAATGGAATTTAAAGGGTATGTATAAAACTGCAGGAAGGAAGAAAAATAGGGGGACAAAATAAGTCCTGGGCACAAGTTCTGCCAGTGTCAAGGAGAGATTGTGGCCAAGGACCTATATAAATCACATTCTTGGTAAAGAAGTTGATTATATATTTAGGCAACAAAAAATCTCCATGAAGTGAAATTCAGTGCCTGCATAGGAAGAATACAGTTTTAGAGCTATGATGCTGGCCATCACACCAGAAAGGTTTCGGTGACTGTGGCACACTAAGGCAAGAGGCTGGAAAGGACAAAAAACTCTCTTAACAAACCTCAGTTATCCTCACATAGCTCAATTTTACAACAGGCTATAATGAATGGACTCAATTATAGACACCCAAAATGACTGTCTGTAGGAGCAGATGGTCGGAAAAGCCACAAAAGCAGAAATAGCTCTTGATTTATTCCCGAGCAGTGCACAAGGACCTTGTTCAATGTTACTATTGCAGTATCTCTATAAGCATACCTATAGCATACACAAATTCAACATTCCTGTTGGAGTGAAGAAGCCTAAAATATAAGTGTTGGGCTCTAAATGAGCTGGTGCTCCAGAAGGAAATCTTGGAGTCACCGTGGTTAAGTGCTACGGATATATCAACCCAGGACTCCCCAGCAACCATAGATGCAAACAAAAAGCTGAAGAATAATGTGAAGTGTTGGAGCACAAACCAGAGAACATGAGCATGCCACTGTATCAGTCCTAATTCAAGTACAAACTTCCTGAAATTTCCTGAGTTTGGGTTATCTTTGGAGTTAGTAACCCTTCTGACATTCAAAACATTCTGTGGCAGTAATTTCCTACTTTAATCAGCAGCCTGCTAGTATACCAAAGAAAATACAAGTTCACATTTGTCCTATTATATTCTTTTGCCCAAGATTTGCTATTAGCCACTATCAGAGAAGAGGCCCTGGTTTAGGTAATCTTTACTACTGTCACTACCTTGTTACAACGCTTATCAGGAGCAGGCTACCCCAGCCTAGGCAAGTAATTACAAGAATACAGTAGTGATAAGTGCGCTTTGCTTTATTACAGTTTTTACTTTCATTTTAGTAATAAAAGAGTATTAATAATCCTTTAAATCCTGCTGGTGTAAACCTGTAACTACTCTTAAGATAGGCGTTAATAAAAAGCAAACTTAATAAAGGAATCTGTTCAGTAAAGACCTACCTAAACTAAACAGCTTATTCTTTCTACAGTGATGACAAAACATGGCCCACTTTATTAGCGTAGTGACACATTTTTTCCCAAGTAAAGAAGTTAGGCTTATTCCACCCATGGACAACTCTGAACTCCCATCTCCCCACAAAGTCATTAGGAGTTTAACTCAGCCTAAGGTCTGCTTGTTGCACGCAGTTTCCTTGTGGGTTGCTAATATGTGAAGTAAATCCTATTACCCAAATCAAACACATGGAAAAATAAAGAGTGATCCTTAAAGAGAAAGGAAAGTATGTGCAAGACTCCCAGAAATCTGTATTAAAAGGAAGATGAATAATAATGGGATCATCACATGTCAATAGTATCTAGAAGGGAAAATGATCAAGTATGCCTTGATGTCATTGGCATTTCCTATGGAGAATATTCCCACTGTGGTCCTCCTTGGGATGCTCATGTTCACAGAATTTGAACAATCACTCCCAGAAAGAGCTAAGAAACAAAGGAACAGCAGACACTGCTATTAATGAATTATATTAATATATGAAATATATTTTGTCCAGTGTAGGATGAAACCTAAACATTAACGACAGCATATCAATTAGCTAACAACCAAGATAACTTTAATTACATAACCACTGAGCCTAGTGTGATGTAAATCACACTACCTGCAGTCATCAGTATAAATTCAGCATAAGTGCTCAGATAACCTAATCTCCCACAATAAACAAATACAGCTGAGGTATCCTCGTGCCATTCTCTGTAACTGTCTGGAATTTGAATAGCTTGCCCTGGAGATTAGTGGGCTGATTGTAGGTACTCTTGGAAAGGGAAGAAACACTGCTGCTCTTTCCAGGTGGGTTTCTGGCAAAGATTACTTTCTTTTCCCAGTTTTCTTTGGTATGCTTCCAGTTTTTAGTTCAATTTAATTGTTATATTTTAACCCTTTTCTCAGCCACTAGTCAAAGACTGAACTGAATATGCTCTGTACTGCAGCACATAAATTAAAATAAGGTCCACTAAAAGAGAAATGCCAGCGACTTTATATAGGTCATTATATAGGCATTATATAGGTCACTCAAGACAAAACAATTGTTTGGCCAATCCCTTCCTCATACATAGCTGTATAATGTCTGTAAAGGAAATAGTGAAAAAATTGAGAGAAAAACCCCAACGAAATACCAATATTAGACTTTCCTTTTTTTGCAATATTGTTCTTTCTTCTTGAACTTTAAGCCATCCTGTTAGAACCTTCTGCTCCAATTCCTCATTCCTTTTCCCCTTTTCCTCACAAACAGCTATTATACTTTTCTGTCTGAAAGAGCCATTTCTTTTCCCTTGTTCTGTTTACATGCATTCCTGTTCACCTTGCTCCTCTTCCTCCCACTGCTCTGTTATCTGCTCGACTCTCCCTCTGATATGTCATGTCTTTCTATTATCTTTAAAGTTTACTGAATCTGTTTTAGTCTTTCACTGGGCTTTCAACCTTTTTCCCCTTTTTTTCCCT
>NW_009260268.1:3395070-3404950 GCF_000687185.1 Egretta garzetta | reverse complement strand
TTCCCTACATGATCTATTTCTTCCTCCAAGCTGTTTATGCTCTAACCTAGTTTCTCCTCCTCCTTGCTTTGTCTCCTTTCATGCTTGCAGGTTTCTCTTTCTTCCTTATGTTCATAATCCCCTGGTCCATCTGAAATTAATTCCCCAAACAGCACATCTCTGCACAGCTATGCTATGGCTACTCGTTTCTCTTGCTCCCTTCCTATATGCAGAAAGTCGGCTTCACACTAGCTCAGCTTGAGTATACCAGATTGCGTCAGATTCTTTAGGCCCCTAAATGTGCGAAACTGACTCAAATTATACAATATGTAACAGAGAAGGATGACAAATCAAATGACGCGTAAAGCAATAAACAGCAGCACTGTTTTAACTGCGTTATTTATTTTCCTCAGGAAGTAAATGCTGCTGTTATTTATAGTTTGTGATGTCTTAAGATCCCAACTGCAGTCGGGATATGAGTGCAAACAGCCAACCAGCAATGGCAAAGGCATACACAGTCTAAAGCTGAAAAACTAAGTCACAGATGACTTTATCATCAGATGGAGGCCCTAATGGAGTTTCTTATCTCTGCTCTGAATCTGAAGGTGTTAAACAAAAGAAGAGTTGATGAAAGAAGGGGCAGACAGACAGACAGTAAAAGCGTTATGCTGGTCTAATATTTGACTGCATTCACATTTAATCTTGTTTTTGTGTGTTTTTTTGTGTGATGCTGGAGTCATGCCAAAGTCACAGCCCCTCTACCTTCCCTACCCTACAACGATGACTACAGATTGATTCCTTAAGTCAACAGTCCTGCCTGCATCTCGCTGCAGATTGTTACCTGTCACCTGAATGACAGACGGCAGAAAAGCAAGACAAAAAAAAAAAAGGACTTCTGGGAGTATCCTGTCAGTCATCTGAGCATTCACACAGGCTATGGAGGGATAAGATCTCTGTAGACTGGGCAACCAACTGTTTCCAGCAATAGTATCCTAGGTCAAAATGTAAACTCCTCGTTCGGCCTTTTCTCTTGGGATAATTTCCTTGTGAGGTCACTGAAAATCTGAACTCCTTTCTTTTTTTTGCCTCCACTAAAGTTCACTGAGTTGAGACTACATTTTATTCCCGTATAAAAGAACACTGCAGGGAAACTAAGGTGACACCCATCATTTTCTAAGTACATATCTCACCCGTCATAAGCATCTTATAAGGCTTTTCTGATATGCCCTACGAAAACACTGCATATGCAGTGCTTTCTTACAGGTGTAAGAGCTAGCAAAATGTGTGTATGGTTCTCATGGCAGTATTTCAGCACCTGACTGTAAAACCTCCATTCCTCAGCAGGTTCTCCCCAGTGTTAAAGATCCAGGCGGTATATCTTACCTCCTTCGTTGTCCTTACTGTCAGTGCAGAGAGTTTCCATGGCTACGTCACAGCCCGCTCCCCTCCATCCTGGCTGGCAGACGCAGTGCCAGCCATTTTGGTCCAGTGTGCACCTCCCATTGCTGTTGCACAAGCCAGGGCAGCCCTCTGTTGAAACAGACAAAGAAGAAAAATCCCAAGTGATTTAAATATTGCAATTACATAAAAAGGTAAAAAGATACAAACAAGGGACACTTACTGGGAACAGGCCTTAAGAACAGCACAAATACTGTAATTGCACATGGAGTGGAACAGCAACATTACCTGGGGAACGTAATTCTTAACAAAGTGGCATCTTTGATTGGCCTGACACTTGAGACACCACTTACCTGTACAGGCAGGAAATAAATGCACCAATCCTCTAAATACCTGCAGGCCAGACAAAATTAAGTTTGTTTTTTAATTTTTTTCTTTTGGCAAAGTAACAAGAGATGAGTGCATAGTGCAAACACAGCTGTGTAAAATGATACATTTTTCTGTGCTCATAGAATAGATCGTTATTTGCTTTATGCAGTATTCGTTACTTACTGGCACAAATGTTTAAGCTCCCTGTTACTATGAACAAATCCCTCCAAATTCTTAAGTAGGAAAATGGGTATGATTTTAGACACGTAATAAAAGAGAACGTTAACTTTATCTGGTCTCAGAGTTGCCGTATATTCATGTGAAATTACAGTGCGTTAAATAATTGCACAAAGTATAGGCCAGTTTTAATGACTATACTTTATGCCAAAAATACATTCCTTTTCACAGAATAAGCAAAGCCCAGGAAATAGTGAAGCAGCTTAGCATCTATTCTAACAAACATTAGGATTCAGGCTGCATACGGATGGGACAGGACCAACAGGATTTCCAACTAAATGTAATAGCTGTGCGTATTTGATTACTTAGGACGGACAAAATGAAATACCATAAGGACCACAATAAAACATTGATAGACTGAACAAAAACACGGTAGTGACGTGCTTCAAGACAGATAGCAGAGAGTGATTTTTTGTGACAATCTCCCTAAGGCTTTTGTGCTGTTACCTTTATATCCTATCTTGTCTGCTTTTATGGCCAAGGAGGGAAAATTTGGGAAACAATTAAAATAATTTAATATATCCAAAATCGATAATTGTTTTCAGTCTAACATTGCATTAAAAAAACAGTATCTGTCACTTCCTAGTGATGAAATCTGGCATGCAGCCAACATGATCTGTATGAGGATGACAACACTATAAATAATGTAGATTTTGGTGTTCCTTATCTATGACTATGATAAGACACTGACAGAAGCAAGTACAGATATGGCACTAAGTATCTTATGAGAAGGTGGCTACAAATCAGGTATTTTTGGACACAACATTTTTTCTGTAGAATTTTATCCAAAACCCCTAAGTAACTGGCTAAATATTCCTTCACTTTGCAGAACTGCTATCTTCATGAACTAATCTACTGATCCGTTTTGGTTAAGCTTAGTTGAGCTTAGAACAGTCTTTCAGAAGTAATAGTACATTTTTTTCTTCTGAAGACTTTTGAATTTACTGACTCCTTTCAACCACGTAGCTCCAAATTACAAACATTCCCAGAGAAAAAGTTATAAAGGGTGCTTAACTCTTGTCAAATTACTCTTAGAAGGCAGAGAATCAGGAAAACCTCATGCGAGGAAGTATGGTGATGCTGCAGTTATACGTGTTGTGCCATCATGCCAGGCTGAGATTAGTCTTGCTACTCTTATTCTTTCAGACTGTAGCTGCTAATAGTATTTGTTGATGTACCAAGAGCTATTTTTTTCTTAATCTTTCTTCTGTTTAATTTATGGAAGACTTGCGGATTTAATTGCAATACTGACAGAGCGTTTTAGGAGTCAACTGGGTACACTCAAGACTTATTGTGTGAAAGCCTGGATATTGCCATGAATATTGCCATATTCTAATGAAAAAAGGGTAGGAATATTTTAAACATTTTTCTAAATCAATTTTTCACCATAACTGAAGATACAAGAGTCTTTGCTGTTTCATGTTAGGCTTTTACATCCTTGAACCTTTTAATTGGAAGTGTTGCATAGAGTATACAAGCTTTTTCTAGCTTCATACAAAATACAAGTCATAATTTCCTATAGATTTTCTACATTCAGATAAACAAAAGCTTAAAAGCCTGGGGTATTCTATTGATCTGTCTATATATAAGCACACACATATCTATAATTAATCTGTTCTTTAGAACTAATGACACTTGTTCTGTGACAAGAGTATCCCTTTGCTTTGTTTCCTAAATATTTACAGTTTTGTAGGTAGAGGTCCAATGACAAAACTAACAAAGAAAATGCACCAAACAGCAAATTAATACTATCTTCAGTTTTTGGTTCAAACGAAATCTAATACATGTATACAGTTTGTATATAAATGTATAATTACTGATAAGATGTTATTATATAACATAAGCAAGATTTCATTTTTAATTTGAGATGAGTTGAAAGTCATATGGGTTTAATCTATAATCCATGAAATGTATGTAAGAGAAGATTCTTTTGCCCAGACTAGTACGTTTGTAACTATATATTCATATAAAAAAAGTACACGTAGGTATAGGCATGTCATCAAAGAGCAAATATACAGTACCTTTCACTATCTTATCCAAATAGTGAGCTTGAGGATTAAAAAGAAAAAAAAAAACAGACAGACATTTCAGAAGTGTCACATAAAACAAGAACTGTTTAGAATTCACATGCAAATCAAGCAGGTGCACCTGACATGAGAGGTCTTACATTACAAAATGAAAAAGTATTTCAGAGCTTTTAAAAATGCAAGAAATTCTCTGTTCGGCAAACATTGTCATGATTCAATGAAACTATTTTAGAAAGGAGGCCTGCAGGAGAGAGAGATGCTACCTTTCTGAGACTATGTTTTTCTGCTGACTTCTCTTCACATGCTTTGATTTTTACATACAACAAAAATATAATCAAAGCTAGTTAAAAAATTCAATTTTCAACACAATGTAACAGTAATTCCTTAGCTTATGAACTTTAAGACACTGACCATACTGGAAGATCTTTGATTTGCAGGTCATGTATGACTCTGACAGCATAACCAGCACACTATCTTAACTCCGATTGGATTAACAGGATTTTTAGGAGGAATAGTCGTCTTCTGCTTCAGTTCAGCCACAGTTATTCTTCCGAGCACACACACCAATTATGTAAAATAAGTTAGATCGTATGGATGGGGTGGAAGAGGGTGTAGTGGGGTTAGTAGTGTAGTGATCCATTTCATTTGGAAAAATGGGTGAAAATTACACTTAGGCTTTAGATATATTAAAATAAATAACGTGGCATAACCAAGAATAGCAAGACGTTTTTTTCAGAAGTTATGACACTTAAAATTTCACAAAAAATTTGAGGAGGCAGATGGATGAATGACAGACAGAGCACAGGATGGATTTAAAGCAACAGGCCCTATTTTAATGCATTAAACACAGCAGAGATGGGCTACATGTTCCCTCCTGACTTTCAGGAAACAAACATCAGCTGCAGTTGTGTTAAAGGGGTTAATGTCATACAGCAAAACCACATGGGACGGGTCCATCACAGGCTACCAGACTCAGACCACCACATAAGGTGACGGGATATTACAGATTATTGCAGTGGGGACATGCCAAGATGAGTCAACAACAATGGATTCAATCCCCTGGTTTTGCTGCGGACAAGGTCTCTCAACAGAGCCCTCATGGGTTCTTTTACTTTCAAAATTCAACCTTTTCTAAATCCCTGCTGGATGATGGCCCGCCTCTGTCTGCCAAGTACTCTGTCACTTGCTATTAACCCTCAACTTTGTGTACTGGATGGGTAAGAAAGACATTTCCAACCATGGCATCTCCTCCAGTTTGGATGAACAAGAAAAAACTCTTCCCGAGCCCAAGCAGGGAGGTGATGAGATACGTAGTCTCACAGAAGCCACAGCCACTGCTATGAAGTAAGAGATGGAAACTTTTTAGTCTCTCTCTCTCTCAGAAAGTGTCAGATGTCCACTGCACAGTTGTTGGTTTTTTTTTTTTCAATAATGGTAAGGTTAAAGGGAGACAAAGTAAGCAGATGAAAACATCAATTACAGAACATTTAGAACATCAGTAACAAACTATGTAGCTTTTCACATTAACCACAAACAAAAAGAAAAGTGATACAGCTGCATTTCAGGGTGGATCAAATTCTTCTCTTACTCATCCAATATAATTCCCCCTGCTCCTACACAGCTGCTCTTAGAACACAGTGTAGTATGCGTGGAGGAAAAATCAAGCTTTATTCCATAAAATGGAAGCAATTAGATCTGTCTGGGGAATGCATCTGTCCACCAGTGAAACATTAAATGCCTCTACAAATGTGGGGATAGGTAACAAAACAGAACATTAAAAAAAAAAAACCTCCTAGGCAACTGAAAATAGTCCCTGCAATCCCATGCTATTTCCTTTCAGAAATCCAATCTGCATTTTTTAAAAGAAAAAAAAAAAAAAAAAGGATTAAGAAAATGCTCTTTAAGATTTCCTGTATCCAGTAGTCTTATAAAAAGTCAGTTCCAGATCGTAAACTTATAATGCTCAGAAAACAAATTCTACCTTCCAGCATCCTTTTACTGATGGTCAGTTGACATTAAGGACAAGGTTAGAAACTATTTTGGTTAACATACAGCATCCTAGAAGAATCAAAAAGCAGAAAACGAGTGACCAATAATTTGCAGTGAAGTTTAACTAGCCATGCTGTCTTCCTTATCTTCACGACACTGCAACTGAAACAGGAATAAACCCAGCCCTGTGTGGAAGCACAAAAGCCTTTCTCCTCCTGCATAGAGAATTCTAGGTGGGATTTGGAGCACTTCAGTAGGATGGAGCATCTCAGCAGGTGCTCCTTGGCAAGACTTGGCACATGTGGGTTATGTTAAGTCCTTAAAAAGCCTAATTATAGACCAGACGATATACCTACAAGGGTTTTCTTGCAGCGTTTAAGACTCTGAAATTTAAAATCTTACTATTACTTTCAGAAGTAGAGGGACTTCATATAGCTCCAAATGGAATGAAGAAAACAAAAATGAAGAATCTACATTTTCTAGGATAGTCAAAATCCAAGAAGATGTAAGTGGCAATCAAAATTCATACAACATAAAATATAAATGGTGTTATCAATGTGTGTGGATATTTATATAAATATGTGGCAGATAAATGTATTGTACAAAGAACTGATGAGAGTTAGGCAAATTCAAATTTAACATGGCATATTTCATAACCAGTCAGAACCAAGACTTTTTTTTTTTAAATTTAATGTCTCCCATTAGTCTCCTATCAGAGATGTAAGTCAGTGTCTTCCTTAGATTATTCATATGCTACTTCCTCCAGGTATGACAGAATAGCCACAGAATAAAAGTACATATTAAATCCATTTATCCCAATCAGCTCCTGTTTAAATCAGCATGAGTCACATACCCATTGATTTGATGTTCCTTAATTGGTACTTATAACACTGCTTTATTCTGATTATTCTGTCATAAAGGATTATGACGGTGACATGCTTCTAAATACTGAATAGCAAATTTACATTTCTATTAGTTTATGTTATTACCCTTCACCAGACATCTTCACCCATCATAATCTTTGTAACCTGTACACTAGCCTACAACATGCCATATATTTTTTGTAGTGTATATACAATCCCATTACAGCATCAACTCACAACAGCTCTACTGGAGTCATGAGTTACTTTGCCATAAGAGCAGAATTTGACCTCATAGCACCACCAGACATGAAAAAGAATGTGAGCAAAGCCGTATCAATCAAGGTCTGCCTAATTTAAAAACTACTTTTAAGGTTTTTTGCTTCCTCCACCTTGAAAGCACGACCTGAACCCCTGCCTCCTCTCCACTAATACTATCAGCTTTCTCCCTTCCTTACTGCATTACAACCTCTCCCTCTAAAAGAAAACAGAAAGGAGAAATTAGGAGAGAAGAGAGCCAGAGGGGGGGGGGAAGGAAAAAAAAAAAGATGATGAAGAAATAATTTCGTTAGCAGCAACAATGAAGAACACTGTCCTGCTGCCCTCCTCTGCCTTGCCTCCTTTGCTTTGCTTACTCTCCTCATCTCCCACAACCCAGTACAGCAATCCCCATTCACCGGGGAATGACTGCACACCTATCTCTGCTGCTAACACAAACTTCATGCTTCCAGACACAAGATCCATGGGAAGACGTGAACAATGTATCTTGCATCAGTCATGTTCACATTTCTGCATAACTTTGCCCTAAGTGTCATATAAGGAGATAACAGGTCAAAACACCATCTTAATTTCTTGGTAGAAAAACTGTCTACAAGCAAACTATGGTATGTTGATATTATACTGTTTACTTTAATCTTTCAATAAATTTGTCTATTCCTTTGTAGTTTGAGAGTTTTAATATCTTCACTTAATGTTTTCATTTATTTTTAATATTTGTATAGAACTTTGTTTAAGATCCATAGGACAAACACACACACACACACACACACCCACCCCCATTACAAGAATATGAGAGTGGCTAAGCCAACACCTCAAATTTAGGCAATGCTGGGTTTATGGCTACCTGTGCAATTTCTTTATCCTTCATCCCTGTCAATGTACAGAGCTGACAGTCCTCATTCAGCACTCATTCTCTCATGAACAACAAACTGCTGATGCCCTAGAAGCAGGCACACCATGCTAATCTAAACAAAGAAGTAACTTTCCTTATAGACTTTTCTATCATCTTCCTCCTAAAATCAAAATTATTTAGTATATATAACTTCACATTACTGGTGTGAGCAGAGAATGTATTCTTATCTAATGTTACTGGTGGGTAACTAAGGCATAGGAAAATTAAAGTAAAACATGCACCCGTTTGGCTGCAAACACCTATGATAGGATTTTCCAGAGTACTTATAATTATATAGGATTTCATACATAAACCAGCATTTTAGCAATTCACACACAAGCAAGTCAGGTCCCCAGAAAATGAAGAATGGTCAGAGGACACTCTTTTAAAGTTTGGCTTTGTGAATGACTAACAGAAAATACGTGGTAGAAGCAAGGGTGGAATCCAGTTCTTAAAAATCATTCTTAACCAGGAGATCACCCTGTGCACCAGTCTCTGGCACAAATTAAGTGGAGTTTCTGCATGAGACAGCCCTTCACAGCCTTGCAACGTTCTTAACTCAGGTCCATCAGATGCAGAGGGAAAAGTAGTTAAAGACAGCATATTTTTTATTACAATTGTATGCAGGTGCTATAATATATATCTTGTTATATGATAAAACGATGACATACAACAGTGTTGTCTTGCAGCTTCCTAACTTCATGTTCCTGATTTTGCAACTTTACTAATGTTCTTTTAACATGCTTTTTGTGTATTTGAAAGTTCTCAAGTCCTATGCACGTAAGGTTAACTGAAAAAAAAGGGAAAGAAAAAAAAGAGATTCCATTCTGTGACATTACATTTTTTTCGTGGTGAGCAACAGGGAAGCTTAACTGAACCACCTACGCTTCTGCCATTTGTGCTAACGAAGTATTACAAACGTTGTTTCTTACTCCCTGCACAGCCAAGCAGTAGCAGAGGATGAGGCACACACACACACTTTATCAGTGGTTTCACAGACACTTGCTAACAGAAGAGAAACTCTGAGAGTTTCATTGCAAGCTTTAGGGAGGATGCAGTTTGTGTAAACAGGTTTGTGTGCTTGTTTTGGGGGAACTGGTACAAAAACCAGAGTTGTCAGCTCTGGCCTGACCCCTCTAGTCTATTCAAGACTCAGTCCATGGCCGTTTACTTGTCCTGACCTGGCTACCAGATCACCCTTAAGTTCCTCGTGTTTCCACCCAGCCAAAGTTTAACTATCCTGACAATTAAAACATCTTTTGAACATAAAAAACCAAATATCCCTTGTGACATTTACACCTGCTATTTCTTACCCTACCCACAGTAGACTTAGAGAATAGTATATTGATACCTTTTAGTGACTGCTTTTACTCTCAGAGTGACAAAAAAAAGCTGTGCATCCATATGCAATTTCTGACGAGCTCCATACGTTTACCAGAAAACTTACAGGAGTCCAGAATTCATAAAATTTTGGAGCCACTGCTCTAGACTGTCTTCAGAGCAATTCACTCCTGTCAAATTCATCACCCACTACAGCCTTTTCTGAGTCTCTTCTGCCCGGCGAGCTGCTTCCTAACTTGAATTTGTACAGTTGATTATTCTTAAGCACAGAACCCAGCATTTGTTGAATTGCACCTTATTTTTCTGCATAGCCTGTGCTATTTGTTAAAAGGAATTTTAAATTCTTGTCCTGTCTTCCAAAGTGCTTGGGGGCAGTGGGCTTTGGTATCATTTGCAAATGTAATTCACACTGAGCAGTAACGAAAGCACATGTTCTTCCACTATAAGCAGCTCATGGTCGTCATCCTTTCTCTGAGTTTGTAAGAACCTTGTCTTAGACATACCATATG
>NW_009260268.1:3392782-3395052 GCF_000687185.1 Egretta garzetta | reverse complement strand
CTTTTGACTCCTAAATTCCCATCTTGCCCTTCTTGTAAAGGAGAACACATGGATGGAATAGTAGTTTCAGACAATTTTCTTTGTTTTCCTTCCTACACAGGCCAAAACATAATCATCACCCTGAAATCATACCTTCTTCATCATTTCTGCACTCTTCTCCATTGTCTGCATAGACCTGCAGCAGAGATATCTGCTGCATACATTTCTGCAGAGAGACCTGAATTCACTGCAATTTATCTCTTGCCAAAACTGCAACAGTTCTTTGCAACAACCATTTATGGGTTTTTACATACAAGGGCACATAAGCCCGCTACCTTTTAGATTTTTTGTTCTGGAGTCCATCCCAATTTTACTATAAAGTAAGATTTCTCATCATTATTACTGTAAAGCCACATGTATCTAACAATAAAAGGTTCAGTTGCTTTTAAGGATGTAATAGACATAGGAAGTTTGGGACTGCTGACATGCTCATGAGCAGTGTTGTTTCCTATTTAACATCTATTTAGCTGGAAAAGGATTCAGAAGAAAGGGTATATGCCATTAAGGATTTAAAACTGTCTCACATGTACAGGCTGAAAAAGTTCAGATACCTGTTTTGAGACCTCTAACAAACTCGCAAAGACCCGCCTCAGACAGATGCAGGTAAAACCTGACGCCTACATTAAGAACTGCATGAAAGATAAATTTGGCTTGAAAATGTCTTCCAGGATGGAATGGGCGGGGAAGTGTTACTGTTTCCATCTTTCTTCCTAACTGGAAGTACTTTCAGAATGTGTCTGAGCGGCATGCAACTATACAACTTACAAAAGCACGCACTTTCTGGACACTTCAGCTCAAGTAAGCAACATGCTTTAAAATTCTTCACATCTCAGAGGATTCTGTTGTTTTCTGAAAATGTGCCTAACTTCAACTTCGCATGTGGTCCTCATTTAAATGCAAATCAACCAATTAGCAGTTTAAAGTATTCTACTAGACAATTTGTATTTGATATACTTGGTCTTGAAATGTGTTAAGGCCTGACCAATAATTCACTTTTTTTCACAGCTTCAGATACACACGCACTGTCTTAAATTTACCTGGTAATTGAATATTTTTACAGTTCCTAAACATACAAATATTTTGGATATTCAAGGCTTGGCCTAGCAAATTAGTAACATGCTCTTCAGGCATAGGAAAGATCAAACCGTAATTGTATTAAATTTAATGAAACCTTGTTAAACTGTGGTTATCAGTCCTCTGGGTGCCAGGAAAGTCATCTTCTCTTCCATGAAGATTTTGCATTGAGGGTACAGGTATAAATATTGTGGTGAAATCCTGACTCCAATGCAGTCAAGTGTTTTGAAGGTAGGACCTCACTCACAATATTGTAAGTGAACTAATTGATATTTGATGTAATTAGTTTTCAATCTTTGGTTAATTTGGTTAATACCTGAGAATAAGGTATAATTCCATGAATTAAAAACTAGGAAAAACATAAATTTAGGAATTTTGATAATTACAGAATATATTAATGCAGCAGTAATTATTCTAGTTTGAAGAACAGAAATATCCTTCTGATCAAAATTCTAAAATCTCAGAAGAACCTTAAAATTTGTGAGGAATTCTTGGCATGTATGCGTTAAGGTACACTGAATGCCTGGCACACTAGAACACTACGAAATGTGAATATTCTCAGTAACTTAAACTTTGGATAAAAGTAAACCATGCTTGGCAACTTAGCATCAGTTCTAAAATGATGGTGGTCATTATAATACCAGTTATCCATGCTGTTCTCCCTGGGAACTACCGACCTGTCAGCCTCACCTCTGTGCCTGGGAAGATCATGGAACAGATCCTCTTAGAAGCTACGCTAAGGCACAGGAGGCCAGGGAGGTAATTCGAGATAGCCAGCATGGCTTCACCAAGGGCAAGTCCTGCCTGACAAACCTAGTGGCTTTCTATGATGGAGTGACAGCATCAGTGGACAAGGGAAAACCAACAGACGTCATCTATCTGGACTTCTGCAAAGCCTTTGACAACATCCTTCTCTCTAAATTAGAGAGCTATGGATTTGATGGGTGGACTGTTCGGTGGATAAGGAACTGGCTGGATGGTTGCGTCCAGAGGGTAGTGGTCAATGGCTCGAAGTCTGGATGGAGACCGGTGATGAGTGGTGTCCCTCAGGGGTCCATACTGGGACCGGTGCTGTTTAATGTTTTCATCAATGACTCAGACAGCGAGATCGAGTGCACCCTCAGCAAGTTTGCGGATAACACCAAACTGAGTGGCGC
>NW_009260268.1:3352143-3392157 GCF_000687185.1 Egretta garzetta | reverse complement strand
GAGGTAGTGGAAGCCCCATCCCTGGAAACATTCAAGGCCAGGTTGGATGGGGCTCTGAGCAACCTGATCTAGTTAGCGGTGTCCCTGCTCCTGCAGGGGGGGTTGGACTAGATGACCTCTAGGGGTCCCTTCCAACCCCAAACATTCTATGATTCTATGATTCTATAACCTGCAAATGTGGAGAAGATAATCAAGCCCTCAAATTGGTCCATGACTTACTTTGTCAAGCCCATACTTCAAAAATACATAGTATGATATATAGCTGTATCAAGTTTTCTATAAGCACTTCCTTTAATTAACAGGAGGAACACATTTGTCTTGACTCGCTCTCTGATCTTACAAAGAGATAAAGAGTAATTTTCCCTTAGTTATATTTGAAATCTGTAGTATAAGAAGCCCTAAGCTAAACATGTGTTGAAGAGAGCACGTGCAGACCATATACCTTAGTGGAGGAGACTGCTTCTTAGCATTCCTTGACACTAGCAGTGCTTCTGGGCTTACACTGCTCATGGTCACGCACAAAACCAGCCCACAAAATGCCTTTGTGTTTGTCCCTAGTCAGAAAACCATTTTAACCAGCAACCAGGACAGAGTCTGTACTAATGGAAATGCACTTATGTGAGTGTGCTCTAGATGTTATTTATTTTTTTCATAATTCTGAAAATCTAAACCAGATGACTTCCTTGTTTTTCTAGCTAAAATAGCTGAAACTAGAAATCTCTTGCTGAAGAAAATTTACTTTTGGCTTGATTGGTTTTATTGTCATGCTAATGTCATTTCATGCAAAGAAAAAGGTTAAAATAAGTACTTTCCTGTCCCTTGTTATGTTTTTTTTTTCAACTAAATTTTAGGGGAAATTCTTCAAAGATAAACCAATTCTCACTGGAATAAAAACATATTACAAGCCGTACACTTCTACAGTTGACCACCACTGGATTTCAATTTCAATTCTGTGTACCAGGTAAAGTAGCCTCACGCATCACTCAGAAGTAGAATGAATACCATGACACTAACTTGAGCCCTCCTGAGGGATTAATATGAATGCTTAATGACATTAATCCACATTTAGATCACTTATGTTTAACGACATGCTTTCCATGCATACATATATAAATACTAATTTTGGACTGAAAGATAATCATTTAACACGATAACAATTAAACAGCTGTAACCTGTCTCATGTGTTAAGTAATGGAGCTGCAGGCAAGCTCCATAAACAGATGGTCTTATCCACCCATGCTTAATGGTAAAGACTTTTTAAAAAAGAGGTGTTGACAAATCTGAACAAGAATGCATAGTTTTAATGCAAATTGGCCAATTTGCAATTTAGATTGCTCTAGAACTAATTTTGTCTATAGAAAAAATTAAGCTGCATTGTAAAACTGAGATGTTACACAGCACGTGGATATAGCAGATTCCCCACCAACCTAATTATTTACTAATTTCATTCAGCGTAACAGAGTTTAGTGGAAAAGCAGCTGGAAAAGTATTCATATTTATGGGCTTCCTATGACAGTTACTTAATTTACTCATGGTACATGCCAGTTATATCACAAAAAATAATAGACTTTCTGAAATAATATCTGTTCCGATCTCACAAAACAACTACTCAGACAGGAGAGGGTCACTGAACTCATTGCAAGCCAGGACAGAAAGGAAACAAAAACATATTTTAGCACAACTGTGTTATGAAAACTTAATTACAGAGCAAATTTTCATCCAGGCTATCACCTGGGCACCAGCTGTGCATGTGTGGTCTTGTATCACATTGAGATGCAGGTTGAGCTTCACAAAGAAATATATGGATGTTCACCTCAGACTCATGAGTGTCATTCCCAGACCAAATAAGCAATTGACAGGTCATTTTCCATAGCTTTGCAGTAAACTGTTGATTTAACCTGTTCACGCATAGATACAGGAAATGGTAAAATATTTCAGTTCCAGGAGGGAAAAGACAGTAAGCAATTTAGATGCCTTAAATTGCTTAGTATTTGGAACATACATTGCCAGTGTTTAGTTCAATCCTGTAAGATGCTAAACGATAGCAATAAATCTTGAATTTTATTAATTGTCATTAGATTCATTTCACCACAACACTGAGCATGTAGTTATCTGATGAACGTCTTTCATATAAATGTTTGGAAGTATGTGTTTGGAGCAAAGGCAATGGCTCACAAGTGCGGCCCCTATCAGGTGTGGTATTGAAGTCAGAGCTACCCCGTGCCAGTGATGCACAAAGGAACAGTGGATGTCAGCAACATGCATCAGGTTTACCACATTAGTCAAAACAATCTTGCCCACCTTACTAAACACACTTCAAAAAAGAAAAAAAATCTTGCTTTATTTAGTCTATTCTGTTCTCCCTCACAAATCAAATGTATATAAAATATGTATGCATATTATTTCCCAATTTATCTTGTGGTCCACAGCCTAGGGCTTTGTTAAGCTGATGATTAACAAAGGTATGCTAAGAAGCAGATGCCTAAATTTTATCTGAACAAAAGAGCAAACATTTGCAACCATCTATGATCTTGCTTCCCAATGTCCTGAACAATAAACATATGGTCTCTGGAAGTTTAGAGCAACTAGGATTTCCTTTGGCCAAATTTTCATTTGAATATCTTGAAACATACATAAAAATCCGCATAACTGGAGAAGCAATCTAGGGTTTAAAAGATCTTAGAGAGGAATAAAACGAAGGACTACCTTGTTTTAATTAAGGAGGCAGGTTTGGTTTTTTCCTTCTTTCTACCCTTTAACACATCAACTAACGATACAAACAGTGAGCTAACTGAAAATGAGACTGGACAGATAGTCAGCATTCAGATATAGATAAAAATCATTAGTTCAGGTGCAAAACATATTTACCACTTTAAATAGCATTCACTCTTCACAAAAATGACATAAACTCTGATCAAATGAGTTATGGATTTAGATAATTCAGTACACATTCTAGTTAGCGCCGCTGTGATTAATGCATACATATCTACTCCATTTTGTGCATCTAGGTAGAGATCTGGTGGGCTATTCCTTTCCTAAAAAAGTGAATAAATGCATTGCCCTTAAAATTTACAACTTCCTTGGAATATTCCTTTCCTGATGAAGCTGTAAATTTAGGCTTTTGCACTTCATGTGACTTCCAGCTAATAGCTGCATCAAACAAATACATCTCCATTTCTACAGTGCTTCACACTACTGCAGCTAAATAGTTAATGACTTTTAGAAATTAGAACACTACAATTGTTTCTTTTTAGACATATGAAGGGAGAGTGGGATTCTTTCATAAGTCTTTACACAAGTTATGTAAATATTCTGCTACCAAGTTGAAAGTTGTAAGCAGCATAAAAATGCCTGGGTTACAAATAAGAGGGTGACAATAAAAAAAAAGTTTTTCATGGAGAAACATTCTGATATCCCTTGTGTTTGGAAATGTATTGCACAGAAAGAGCTCCCATCTACTCCAGGGCAGGTGAGAGAAAGGCAAATTGACTCTTCATTTACCAAGCTGAGGAAGCAGCAATTTTTACTCCACTAAGTGCAAATACTCTTGGAAATGAGCAATAAAATGACCTGGTTTCTCCAAAACACCAGGCTCTTGAAGAAAACAGCTCTAAGAAAAATAAATATAACAGCAGGCTAGAGCCTGTACCTCATTACTTGTCTTGGAGGCTGTAAGGGCAATATAAACAAATCAAACTATTTTTACAGCAGCAGCCACAAAGTAAACACCCATTTAAAGAATAAACAGGTGGGAAGACAGACCTGCTCGCCCAGCGCTGAGGAAAAACTTGTTTGTGCTTAATATGTTGGAAAAATTGTTCAAGAGCAGTTCATCCGTGTATAACTACAACCCTTGAAACGCTGCCAAGGTCAGTGAGACCAACAGCAGAGCGATCTGCTGAGTAATTGCTCGTTGGCAAGTTAAAGTGGTCAAGGGAAAGGCTTTATCCTGCTTCCAAAGATTTACTTTATTGTTCAGAAAGCAGTTCTCTCCCCACCTCTCTACTCTCTTTGTCAGCAGGTTTTCTGGAAGCTCCTCAAAAATGTTAACCCTGCCAGTTCTCCCTGGGATTCTGCAGATGCACCTTGGTTCCCTCTCCTTCATATGTTTGAACAATCTCATTAGTAAACACCAAAAAAAATCGATTGTGATTTCTGCAAAAAATAATTCACAAATCACTCTTACTACTGCACACCTGGCTCCCTTCTACAAAATAAAACCTTGCCTCGTCTTCCTGGTGCAGTGATGTGGGTATCAGTTAATACAGCTGTAACAGGCCCTCATTTTTCCTGCCTTCAGAAGCTCACGCTGCTGCTTCCCGTGACCATCAAGTGCAGCACCACCCCTGTGCCTCCCAGTCAGGGATGCAAGCTAGCTGGGAACGCAGCTTGGGTTTTACTATTTTCTAGATACTCATGCCCCAGTGATGGCTTAGCTGTGCTAACACATTTAGAGTTACAGCCCTTCCAAAACATCCATGGAAGTTAAAATTCTCCAGCCTCTTTTTAGCTTATGGCAAAAGCAAATCATGCTATATTCACATCCCTCAGCTCTACCATTATTAGACTTACTGTCCGATGCTGCTGCTTTGGCTACATCATCTTTTTTAACTGACTCTCCCCAATCTTTCCAAACATAAAACTACGGAATTTTTTTAATTATTTGAATTTTTTTTGACTATTCAGCTTATATCCATGATTTCCCCATCACTCAATATTACTCTTGCTTTTGTCTGACCTGTGGCTACCTCTTTCCTTGTCTGTTCAACCCACCTCTAAGTGCTTAGCCATGATGCTTCTCACACCTGGCAGGTGTGCCCCATAAATACCTGCAGAGCCACGTTGTTACTCCTTCACAGCCCTTGTGCAATGCTCCCCACACACCTAAGTATAAGCTGGTCATCCCTTACAGTTAGACCATTGCCAGTTCCTTTGACTCTGCTTCCTACCTGCTGCCATGCAATAGTTTCTCTGTGTGGTTATGCTGAGACAAAAAAGGTTTGGATAGGACCCTCCTCCTCTGTTACAGACCTGCAGTGTCTTGCACAAAGTCGGGGATTAGCATTGAAGGGAATTTCTTACCACTACAGCTATACAAAATCAATATAAAAATGATAAACCTTTTGGCAAATCCTCCTCTACTTTCTCTTAGTCCCCTTATCTACATGCGTAATTTCTCATGCTACCTCACCGTCAAGCCCCGTGCAGTGAAGAGGGATATCCCGCTGCACATGGGACATATGTAAATAACTGAGTAAGAAAAGCTCAACTGATAAAGGCAAAGTAATTTCCAAAGGTTTCCAGGCGCTAGAACTAACTTGATTACAGAAACACAGAAGCTGTAATAAGGATGGCTTCTTCTCAATCTCAAGTATTAAACTGCTGTTACATTATTTACATCTAAGAAATTTGATATAATTCTAAAATAGAGCATTATCTTGACAAGAAGATAATTTTGGGCAGCTAGATCACATTTATTACAAGGTGGAAGTGACATTTTTGTGTAGGCAAGTCACTTCTTAGAGCTTCTTCTCCATAAAAGAAAAAAAAATAAAATAGGAAGCTTCATTTCCGAAAGACATAGAGCTATCACATAAAAATAGAAAAGCACAGATCAAATAATATGTTTACAGTTTAAAACAAAAGTAACCTCCCCCTCAGCAAAAGGCAGTTTAAGGGAAAAGATTGAAAAGGAAATTCTTCCACCTCTTTTTCATGGCAAACTAGGTATGAAGAACTGATGAGCCATTATATAACCATTTCCTTTCTTAAAATATCAACTCCTTTACACAGACTGACATGCGAAAATACTCAGTTTGAAGAAAAAAGCTTCAAAATAATTCACTTCTTATTCAGACACGGCCAGCAGCGCTGGCTGTTTGAATTTTGCAGCCAAAACAGGGTAAAGCATAGCCAGCCTACCAATGGTACAGTGCTCTCCGTTCCATCCCTGGCTACATTCACACTTCCCGTCTTTACAGGTGCCATGCTCCGCGCAGCGGGGATGGCAGGCTCTCTGGTTGCAGGCTGCGCCCGTCCAGCCTTCCTCGCAGCGACACGTGCCACCCATGCACACACCATGTGTGCCGCAGTCCACCGAACAGATTTCTGGATTTGAGAGGAGAGAGGGGGAGAAAAGGAGGCAGAGAGTGCACATGGGAGAGAAAGGGTATGCATTAATAAGCAGCGCTACATTTTAATTCAACACGTGAAGAATAAGAAAGGCAAAATCTTGGAAAATTAAATCGAAGGAACTTACTGTGAAAGGCATTTTCAGGTAGGGCCCAACAGAATATGGAGTACAGAGTTTTATCTCTATGCTAATGCTCACTTAGTTATCCAGCAGACTTAGTGGTGCTTAAGTGTCCACAGCTCTTCTGTTAGCTCTGAGTAATTTTCATTCATATTTTTTGTGATCACATATCTCTAAGAGTAACCTTTTATAACTTAAGATTATATGGCACTAACCTACTAGAACTTAGAGTGTACTCCTCGTGACTAAATATACCACATATGTAGGTCATTGTGTGTTGTGAATGAAAATCTAGTATTAATACAAGTTCATTTTAACAAGGTTTCCTCTCCCTACTGTGCTCCCTGTTTTCTTTCAAAGTAAAAATGTGCCATTTCTGACACATTTTTTCATTATAAAGAATCAGCCTTAGTGAGACAAATTAGTACTATGCTGACATACTGACACATCTGTTAAATATAAAAGATGATTCTCTTTTACTTTCAGTAAATTTGTATCAGTGACAGCTATGAGCAGTCTGGTTTAAATAATAGATTGTTAAAAAAAATAAATCAACATACAGCAATTTAACTTGTCATTTACATATAGTAACAGGATCTTGTAACTGATAGAATAATTGAAAAAATACGTTAACAGCCAAAGGTAGTCAGAGGCCAAACAACGCACGTTAAGTCTCAGCTAATACAAGATGATAATTTAGACTGCCAGATTTTGCATTTACAGTTTTGGTTCATTTAGTCAGACTCCAGCAAACTTTACTTCTGCTAAGCAGACAACAGAAAAAAAAGAGGAGATACAATACAGCCTGAGGGACTTCTTTAGTTCCTTGGCATACATCTGGCTGTAACCACGTACTGGTTCATAGAAGTACTGTATTTAGTTTTTGTTTTCTTGTGAAAGACAATGAACATTTTAGTAACAGAAGACTGAAATTATTTTAAGCAGCAAAAGAAAGAAGCATTCAGTGCAAGAAAGGTTTCCAGTTTCCCACTCAACAGTGTTTTTTCTTCCCCCATAGAGTATAACCCTCTGTCTCAAAGTGCTGTGGAACATTAAACACGGTATCAAGGAGGTGTGATATTTCCCAAAAGAAACAGCCCAAAACCTTTATGGAGAAACACAGCTGTAATTTTCCCCTCCTTTTTTTTTTTTAATACAACATTTTGTATCTACTTTGAATTAAATTTTTGATTAAGGGATGCAAGATGGTTTGATTAACTTTAGAGTCACAAAACATCAACGCAGCTCCAAGAAAGAAAGGTTTATTTCTCTTCAATCTAATCAATTTTTCATTAGGGTGAAGGTGTTTATCAGCTTTTAGCACACTAGCTTTGAGCAAGGTGCGTCAATCTTTGTAATGAACTTATTAATTAGAGTTAATTTAATTGAAGTGGAATTGAAGGGCTAATTAACGGACAAACTGCTGATGAAGATAGAGGAAAGCTCTGCTGATTTCAAACCTATAAACCCCTCTGATAGAAATAACTCATTCTTTTTTTCTTCTAGCAGCTTAACAAAATGTTTATGGGTAAGATTTACTTTCTTAGTGTACCACTCTGAAGGTCATTTTGCATGACTTCAGCAAATAGTCTGTGCACGTTTTTACACAGCTCTTTTGTGAGTTTGACACTTTTGAAATATTTGAGAAGATCATAAATATTTTACTTTATTTTAATGACCAATCATTCCTTGAAATGTAAGTAAAAGATGAAGTATAACTTCATCAAAAATAGCATAGAGGACGCTGTGTCAAGAAATAGAGGATCTATGTTTTGCCTGAGAAATAGAAAGGATCTCTCACAAATAGCCATTTTTAGAGCTAGAAGTGTTCAGAGAAGCATTTTTTCTTCTAAACAAATTTAATAGAAGACAACATTTTCTTCTCTCTGTCACTTTTTCTTGAATGTTTGGAACCCTGTCCTATCACTCTCGTATGCATAAACCATTACGGAGTATCACAGATCCTGGTCAGGAAGTACATTTGTTTTAAAAAGATGGTTCCTCATGAAAAAGTTATATTTATTCATAAGCTGGCATAAACCCAGCTAGCCCATGTGTTCAGTTTTCATTAACAAAATCATCTGAGCTGTTAGATGAACTGTTTTAGACAAATATATGTCTCATAGTTAAACGTGATTTCTCTTTTGATATGTGGCTACCAAACAATATTTTAAAAATTTGTATTTGTCAAAAGGCTGCAGTCATACTTTATAAATATTTAGATTCTGCCCTCTGTGATAGCACCTCGAGTCATTTTCTCCTTTTGTTTCTAAGCTCAGACTATGGTTATAATAAGCTCAGTTTCAGGCTTAAGGAAACCCCTCTGCTTCTTCACTCCTACCAATTCCTTCCACCTTGGCAGCCTGTGCTCTTCCTTGAAAGCTGTTTAGGATTTATTCTTGCATTCCCTTTGGCTTCAAACTGGAATGCTGTCTGTTTTTCAAGAAAAATACTTCCAATTAGCTGGAGAAGTTTTTAAAACGTGACTGTCTCTAGTTTCACTAGCGTACTTTTAAATTTCTATATAGATGTATTAGGTAAGATGACACTTAGATCCATAGATCATACAAAGAACATTCTGTACTTGCATGTGAAGTACCTGAAGTTACCATGTGAAGGCAGCTAAAATATACCAACAAATACATTGATTTTCAAATACTTCAAATTCATCAGTTATTTTGAACCTTTTAATCAATTCACAGTTCATGCTGAAGTCAACTCAAAGACTTCCAACAGCTCAGCAGGTCAGGTCCTAACACAATAATGTCACTAACATGCTGCCCTTAAAGAGGTCACCATTTTACAAAATGTGAGTGCTTTTAACCCTTACCATTGGAGCAATCTGGACCTGTCCAGTTGGGGTCGCAGGTGCAGGTACCACTCTCCTGAAGATAGGTGCCGTGGCCAGAGCACTGGTCAGGGCACATTGTCTTCAGGATTTCACAGTTGTTGCCTCCCCAGCCCGGGTTGCAGTGGCACTCGCCGTGGATGCACACGCCGTGGCTGGAGCAGGCTGGGTCCAAGCAATCCGCTGTGGGGACACGAGAAAGATCAGCTTAAATTTGTCATTCCTAACAACAGCAATCAAGCCCTAGATGCTCACAGCACTTTTGAGCTTAATCTGCATTTTAAGACCTTGTGAAATAGGCAGCACTGCACTCATCTTAAAAGTAAACATCAGTAGGTAGAAGCAGAGAAGTTCACCTTTGTTTCACTGCATGAGTGAGGAAAAGACTGAAGGGACCAAGGTATCTTGATGCCAGCCTCCCTTCTCTGGCAACAAGGTAAATCACACTTTATCGTCACTGTAATTGCATAGCAGCAATTTTCTTTGTAAAAACACCTTGCTTCTGCATCACTTTCTGGTATTGCGAAATTTGTGTCATAACTGACATCAAGACATTTACAGGCTACCACTGAGTTAACGGAGAACCTTTCAAGGTTTGCTAATTTTTCTGAATTACAAGAAGATTGGCTTTGGGTCTTGGGCAACTGATCTTTGTTCTGCCTAATCACAGTGTAACAAGTGTTGGATTCCCTGCAGCACTCGGTATCAACTGACCTGATCCACCGCTACAGAGTTTTGACAGCTGTACAGGACCCTCAGCTTGCTTCAGAAATAAATGAGTTGCATACTGTCTATCTGTCTTAATTCACTTTAATGTGCTTTAGATGACGAGATTTAATTTAGCAATTTGACTCAATAAAATGTTACACTTGTAGGGTCAATGGTCTGAAAATTTAATTCCAGAGACTTAATTGCATTACTTTGTACATGGAGATCAATAAAATCAATTTGATTGAGGAAGAAAATGGCGCTTTTTACTCCCTAAAAAAATAGAATGGAAAATGAACTGCACTTTTCAGCACACCAGAACGAATATTATTATGCACATCTTTGGAAGACAAAAATGATGCATCATTTTTCACTCTGATGCATTTGAATCAGCACTTTCCACAATGTGGTTGGTGGAAAAGATCACTAACAAATGCAATACATTAATGATTTATTCTATAGTGTGAAAATTCAGTAAGTCTTCCTATATTCCAACATCTATTTTTTGTGTGCATTCTTCTCAGCTGACCTCAGCCAGAAAAAATAAATATAAATTTACTGTCAAGCAAAAAGATATCACTCATTATTAAGAATTTTCCCACTGATGACTTGATAATAAATAAAGTATAATAATTCTGTAGAATTCAGCGATACTAGTGATTCTCAAACTTGATTTTTAGTATTCTAAAATGGTTTTTGAAGAAACAGCACTAGTGTGTAGGATCTCGATCCAGCAAAATCGATAGAGCTGGATGTGCCAGCTGGAAAGCTGACCAACAACAGCAGGTGCTGGGGTAAATATTTACTCATTTACCTTCTTCACAGTTTTCTCCTTTGTATCCGGAGTTGCATGCACAAGAGCCCATGATGCAAATGCCCCGGCCGCCGCACTGGGGATCGATGCACTGAGTTGTAGGCACATCACACTCGGTGCCCTTCCAGCCGCTGTAACACAGGCAGCGTCCTTTGGAGTACTGCCCGTTGCCACTACACAGCACCGGGCAGGCTGCTGTGAAATGAAGCACGGCAGAAAAATTAAAACCAAGTTCTTCACCAAAGCTCTATAAAGAAGAACATCTAAGAAGCAAGACACATGCCAGTTGCTTTTCCGATGTATTTGTCTTCATGCTCGCTTAAACTGACTCAAGAAAAGGATTGGGTTGATTTACCTCTCGAACAATCGGGGCCCAGAAAGCCAGGAAAACAATGGCAGGATCCAGAAACACATTCACCGTTACCATGGCAATTTCGGGGGCATTCCACCACAGACTCTAAAGGAAAAAAAAGGAGGATAATTCACAGACGCCCACTGCATGAAGTACCTATCGTTTGAACCACTACTAATGGACAGCGCGCTCTTGCTATGAGAGAAGCGTTTACGTTTGGCTTGTTTGAAGAGCATGGATAGGTGTGATTTTCTATTGCTGATGCCTCTAGTACCTTAGGACATTACGTTCCAACAAAAAGGCTCAAATTATAATCGTAAAACCATATAAGCTCCACACTTAAAATCCAGCCCTGTGCCATTTCACAAATACTTCAGAACAGTGTCCTCCTTTCAAGCACTGTTTTACTCCTTATGCCTTAGAACAAGTGATTAAAATATATATTCTGCATTTTATTCTGAGCAGCAAAAGAAACACTATGAATGGAAAACCCGTGAAAAAAAGTCAGATCGTTTAACTACGAAAACCTATCTCTGTATTCCTAAAAACCCTGACCAGAGCCTAGCATTTGGTAAGAGCTTTGAAGATTATGCTTACCTATAATTATGGTATTAAAAGACACCTGCTCCGCATTTTTCCCATCATTATAAAAGGCCAGGTGCCAGATGCCAGAATCCAAATACTGGATAAAACCTGCCTCGTGGAGACTGACAGACCTCGCCTGCCGCCCCGCTCTCTCCGACTCCAGCAGGTTGCGTTGCTCCCTTGCAATCAGCCGGCTGCCATCCAGGAGCTCCACGAAGTCATACTGTGGGAGGAACAGACAGGAGCTTGACAAGTCACGGGATGACCCACGGCACCACCAGCTTCCCCACAGCACCCTGACAATATGCTTGTATTTTGATCAAGAGTTTCCTTCTGGAGCAGTGAAGCAAGAGCTGAAAACAATCCTGGCTTATTTCTTTGTCCCTTGCCAAGACTTCAAACAAAAATACGAACTAGTTGTCGTGCTTATTAGACTGGCTTTTTTGGTGACAAGTGGCCAATGAACCTAATGGGGGGGAAGAAAACATCAGTTGAAATGAGTCTGCAGTGGTGACTGCCACCTGAATTACAGGTGAGAGCTAACTTTCAGTCTATTATATGCATATGGGTTAACAGTAATATCCAACACCAATAATCTACTTTGCTTTTCATTTAGTTTCATATGAAGGATTAAATTGCTTGATCCCGCTTTCAGACAGCCTGGAGTTCTGGAGGAAGGAGAGCAAGGCTTTATTTCCTATCACAGAAGCCCAAAAGAGGCGATGGGAAGCCTAAAACATTGCAACTGTTTAAAATGAAAAACTGACAGAAAATATGGTACCTCAGGTCAATGGACAGCATGTATCGTTTTGTTAACAACTATCAGTGGGGCTTGGAAAAATGTAGCAGCATCTCAGCTGATACAACAAGCAAACTCACAACCCAAGACGTTATGCATCTTAATCTTAACTAGTGCTCATAGCACCTGGAAGGCTAAATCTGCTCTGGGCCCTACCCTGATTTACACTGTCTGGCAGTCTGCTCTCATGGCTTGAAAGATGTCTTCTGCATGTTTATCATGTAAAGATCAGTGTGTATATAGCAAAATTAAAAGGGTAGAAAAATTAAAGAGCATTCTTGCTTGTGGTAGGGAGTCTGCTTTTCCTGCCGAGTCTGTTCACAGTTTCACTTTTACTCTGCTACAAGTTTATTGTATGAAGTGAACGGTAACGTGTAAACTTTTGATCTTCCCACATGCTTGAGAGATCTCTCAAATGCAATTATATCCAGGGGCTATTTAAGCAAAGGCCAGTACTTGAAACCACCGATTCACCTGAGCTAGGGTAACACAGGTTACTGGGACCAGAGAATCAGTGGTTTTACACCCTGACTTGTGACCTTCAGAAACTGCTCGCAGGACAAAAGGAAACACTATAGCCTTTGTCCCAGAACAAGGGATTAAGTACTTATGTTCTCTTCTTGAAACTGCAGGCCAAAATTCACTGCTACTGTAAGGATGTTCCTCTCCAGTAACAAGAATTATCTTCCTACCATTCCGGATGTGAAGGAAACGCATAGTTAACATGCTTCTATCAACACCTGAGACACTTTTCCAGCTATGTCTGAGCCAGCAGAACAGAACATAACGTGATTAGGATGTGCAGAAGCCAGTACGCTGGTGTGCTGTCACTTTGAATGTACGTGCTGCACCACATGGAAACGAATGCAACTGTTTTGGGAGAGCACAAATTATTCAAAACCATTCAACATTCTCATTTGTCAGAGAGTTAAATATTTATCTTATTTTGTGAGAGAGAAAAACAATTTTAGTTGGTTTTTTTTTCCTCACACCTGACTCAAGAACACTTCTTTCTGGTTGTGTTTTTCACTAATGTTTTAAAAAAGAGAAAGCTCAGGGGGTTTTGAGCTTTAACAAGTAATTTATGGACATTAGGAGTGACCTTGTAATTCGTATACTGCAGAAGATCATTTTTTGTAGGAGGACAATTTCAGATTAAAACCAAGTTTTTGATACAGGAACAAGTGATTACACTACTTGATTGACCACAGAGAGTATACTAATGGCTTACAAGCATGGTACAATTAATGTTTTTGTATTTGTAATGTAATAAGGACATATGCTGTTATCTAAACACCATTTTAGACCATTTTAGTTCATTCTGTCCCCCAGCAAAAACCAATAATTGATCTTAACCCTTTTAAAGGCTGTTTTTTTATATTTAGTACATGGTAACAGAAGGAGACTGGAAAAACAATTATCTTCATAACCAAAAAAATACTAATTTTATTTTCCTCCTATGAGGATAAATTAATTACCTTTATATTGAGCCTAAATGTGCTGATTTGCCCTATCATTCCATTCAGTTTTCCTTTAAACCAAAGTCCTTTCTTTATTCTTAAAGTCTCTTTAAATAAACATATTGATTCGCTGGCTGCAATGGAACTGACATTTTTAGAAAGTGTCACAAAGACTTTCAGGCTTGCATTGATTGGGTTTTGAATGGACAGCCACCGTCAATTATTTCTGGCTGATTTATTTATGATTCCCCAGAAAGAGAGAACTATGCATCTCAGATCGGTCTGTGACACACACATAGTGGGTGTACTTGAGACTGATTTCCATACCTGAAGAGAATACAGAAACACAACCAAAAATTCTGTCCCAATTACAGTATCTCAGACCATTACCTATAGGCTATATCCCTATTGTCTTGGATTATGGAACAGAAGGAGAGTTAAATCTGCAGCATTCTGTTATTATTTCATGATGAAATGCTAAGCAACTGATAGGAATGGTTTCAATACAGTTGATCCCCTTCCAAGACGAGGGTGTAAACTAAGAGATTTCTTGAGATCTCTCCCAAGCTCATTTCTATCATACTTCCATTATGTCCCTTGCAGTGGTAAGATAACTGGCATCAGAGGTTGTACAGCTATGGAAAGATGGACTCCAGTTTCCTCTTACTCTCTGTTTGGTTTTAACTGGATACAAAAAAGAGGTGGATAAACAGGCAAAGGGTCTGGGAGACAAGTGGAGAACAAGGTGGTAAATGTCATATGCAAGTTTTGCATTATAGCCAAAGGTGACATGGAGAGAAGACAGACATTCACAGAAACACCAAAGATATAAGGAGGGAGCTAAAGAAGATGGTGGTGGTGACACATGTAGGGTATCATAGGCATATGAGCGAAGATATTGGAGGGGGACAGCTGGTAAGAAAACTTTACAAATGCTGGCAGAGTGCAGGTAGTAATCAGTTCTCTATTATTTCACATACGAGCTGAAAATTCAAATACTGACGTTTGAGAAACAGGCAGCAGTTGCTCATTTGCATAAGTTTTTTTAATAGCACTTGTCACTCTGTGACTAGGAGATAAGGGCAGATAGCATTCAAGAGACGCAGACATGAAGTGATATATATGGGTGAGATCCTACTTTTCAAAGTCCTCATGAAACAACCCTAGCTTTACACATCCAGAGATGGGGTCTGAGCCAACTTTTATCATTCTGGGATGAGATCTTGGAGCTATGGAAGACAGATCTATGGAAATATCAGTTCTATGATTAAAAAAAAAAAAAAGCAGACATCATTAAGCCAATGCAAGAAACCTTCGTACTTAAACATCTGCTACGTTCTGTGCTGTTCTGGTCTCCCCATCTCAAAAAGGCTGCAGTAAAACTGGAGAACATTCAGAAAAGGAAAAGGATGATCGAAGGACTGAAGCAGCTTTCATCCAAAGAATGACGAAACAGACTGGAAAAACTACAACTCTCTGAGGACACTAGAGATCTATAAATGAAGGGTGGCATGGAGAAGAAATTGGTGAGAAACTCTCCACTGCCTCTTCGAAAACACTACCAACATAGCGTCAAACTGAAACTGCCAGGAGGCTGCCTCAAAACATACTGAGGAGTATACTGTTAGATATGTATTTAAGCCATGAAACTCCTTGCTGCAAATGTCACAGATGCTAAAAGCTTCCATAGGTTCAAAGGTGACTATGCAAATTCACAAGAAAAAAGAATCTATCAAAGGCTGTAAAATTCAAAGACAGTACCTTTGACTCAGGAAGTCCTTCAGCCTTAATACGCTGGAAGCCAAGAGTGTACTGTAGGAAGAATCACTACAAATCTGTCATGCTGCTGTGTTAATCTCTACAGATCTGCTAATGGCCACCATCACAGACAGAATGCTGGGCTAGATGGGCCTTTGATAAGACCCAGCGTGGACATTCATGTGTTTGTCATATTCCTGTGATACTTGGAGCTACAGAGTAAGCTGTCTCACCTGATGGGAGTATATGCAGCGAAGCCCAGAATTAGCTGTTAGTCTGCCCCTGACAGCTATGCCTGGCTTGCAATTAAGAACTTTTATCAGTATAAGCCATAAGAGTTAGGGGAAATAACAAGAAATAGATCTATGCTTGCAAACCCTTCAATGTTCTATTTCATTAGACATCCTTTTGCCTAAATACCTTATTTTATTTGTCTAAGCTACTTTGGTAGAATACATATTTTACCAGTATAAGCTGTATTTTCATCAAAGTCCTGTGATTAGAACTTTCTGGCAGAAAGGTCTGAACTATTGAAAAGTATTTTACTCCATTTTTTCCTCCATGTGCAGGAGTGCAGTCACAAAAAAACAGCCCAACCGCTCACTGGAACTGCATTTTTAGATTACATACATGCTTTATCTCAGGCACCTAAACCAGGCATCACTGGGTTCAAGGCCACATAAACATTCTGATAACCCCACACCCTTGGGAATCTTCAGCAGCCCTAGAAGTTCACCAGGGCACCGATAAGTAAGCATGCCTAATTTTTGAAGGTATCAAGTGTCAGTCAAATGGTTTGTAAAAAATACTCTAATTATATACCAGTCAAAAATAGGACAAGGGAGCTTGACCTATATCCTGGGAACAATATATCCAAAATGTCACAGAAACTACAGAAGACACAGCAGCAGGATTCACATATGATTCTTTCTGTTGTATCATACTTAAATGTGAATAAGCATGCGGGTAGTAGGAATCCAAAGGGAAAGGAGTCTGTGTAACACAGATGATGGGAAACAGATTTAGTTATCTTCTTTTCCCGAGTTTTTGGATGAAGGGCACCCTTATTTCAATCTTTTTCCAGGATAAGGAATCAAGGAAGCATCATTTTTCATAGACATATCTACTTCCATAACTTCTCATATAAATGCACAGTCCAGATCAGCTTCTTCAGTTCTATTCATTCTCGCCACAGATGTATTCCCCTAGCTCCTGTTATTATTGTTATCATTGAGAAGGCATTAGTATTCCAAACCCCTATTTCCAATGGCTGATAACTTTCTGAATCAATTTTCTTTGAGCTAGAATTTCTCATGCTTGTTGTCAGCCTGAGGGTGGGTGTTCATATGTGAAGGTCTGAAGAAAATCCATTTAATCATTTTTATGAGGATAAAATTTTTAAATAAACGTAAGTGCTTTTTTTGTGTTCAGTAAATTGTTTGTAGTTTAATGGAAACTAAACTAAAAAATAAAGCTAATGTAATATTCTGTGATTTTAGCTGCATGAAGCTCCTTTGCTGAACCTAATTCTTCCTCTGTGGTTTGCAACTGCTAAATAGGTGATATAATTAGCAATATTTCTATGTTCGAGGTCTTTTAAAAGTTCTGCCTGAAGAAAAAAACAAAACAAATTTTAATAGTGCAGTAGCATGCAAATAAAAATAAAAAAAATTGTGGGTTTAAAAAAAAAAATTTGAATTCTGCAGTTATGGATTTACTGTGTATCAGGCATAATCAGTCAAGCTTTTCTCCAATTATACCATTAGGCTGATATACTTTGTGTCCAGGGCAAATCCATATACTTTAAAAAAATATAAATCAGTAAGGTGTTGCATAATTCCCTAAATGCAGTAGAAGAGCATGAGCTCAGCTCCCTTTTCAGGTGGAACAATGGGTCAGAGCCAGAACTTGGAGAAATATTGAGCTACAGGAAATCTAAACTAAGAGGGCCTTAAATCTTAAAAATAAAATATGAATACAACTGATTCTAAAATACTCTCTCAGACAATGATTCTCCCTTTCTCCTGCCAATCCAGAAGACTATTCATTCTTTTATACTTTAACTGTTCTATAACAATGGGTAAAAAGTATTTCTCTGTTACTAGGCAAAAGCATGACCATATGCAATAACAAGTCTTGTTAGAAACCTGAGGTACGGAGCAGAATAACCCCCCTACGATACTTAAGAACAAACTTTCAAGACACTAAATGTTTAGTGAAGACTGACACTTTTACCACCCCAGTTCATTGTATCTTCGTAGACACGTATTATTTTTTCTTTTATGTATTTATTTAGTGAGACACCAAGATGTAAATGCTGTAGCATTTGCTTATAGAACAAACTGAAACTTCCTTAAAAACCTGTTGTCTTCTCGCTTGGAAATTTGGCAAATGCAGTCTTTGCCAGGCACTCTTGACCACACGTTGGCCATAAGATGCTGTAATAGTTTGCTTAGGTTTTTAAAGGTATGTCTATATACCACAGAAGCAAAAAAGTACATATAAATTCTGCATGAAACAACTCTGTATCTAAAGCACCATCATTGCTCACGGCATTCAGAATGGCTTATAAATAAGAATTCCCCCCTGTCCTATCCCCCCCCCCCATTTTAGATCCCATCACTTACAGTATTATAAATGTTTTGGACATCACATGAGATCAATAAAGTATAAAAAGTAAAAATAAAGATCAGCAAAATGGAAAAGGATGTAATCCTGAGAAAGAAAAAAGATACAGAAGATACAAGCTCACAGTTTTCAATAACGTGTCCTACTTTTAATGCAAGCAGTTCTCACCTGAGTGTGTGAAGGTGGTAAGCCTTTTCGGCCATATACTCCAATCAATGCATCTTTCTGAAGGGATATATTGAATTTTAGAAATTGTGGCTGATCAATGAAGAGTTGTGATCTCCAAAAAATCCCAGGGGGAACTTCTTGTACCTTTTTTTTCTATATCAAGTTCTCCGGAATCTATAGTGTTGTTTTCTTGTGCAAATCCCCCTAATTTTCCTGACAGGTTAGAATAATGAGAGATCAAAAATTAGTACACCTTTCTGGCTTTCAATCATCCGTCACATAAACCGTCAAATATTTAGAATCACCTCAGATAAAATGTTACCTGACAATCTTTCTGAATGTAAGATCCCAGGGAGTTCACTGATTTGGAAATAAAAAGGCAAAGATACCACAAATACCTACCAAGTAAAAATACTGTAAGTTCCCTAAGCGCTAGAATTACGAAAACTGTTTTAGTATCTACATTAAACTATTTACTTTTTTCCTCAAGTATTTTAACAGGTTTTTCCAGCATAAAGTCTCATACTAAAAAAATTTAAGGTAAAGGGAAATGCAGCATACAGATTTTAAGAACAGACATAAGCAGCCAAGAGAATTAATGTACAGTCTTCTCTACATTAAATATCAGAGCTTTTATACAATACTAACAATGTCTACAGCTCTGGTTTCCTTTTTTTTGTTTTTGCATTCCCTAAAATGAAAGACAGTGTTTCTTGTTCCATTGTGCCTATGTCCTTAGGCCTTTGCTCCCCGTAATGCCTACATCCTCTGCAGTCCCCAGCCTTAGCCCCAAGCCAGTTATCACCTCCTTGTCCACACTGCCTCCTGAATAAAATGTATAATAGCATGTCAAAGTCTGGTACTTTCACTATTTTCTATATCATGAATATTTATTTATCCTGCAGGCCAATTACTAGAAATAAGAACATAGCACTGAAGGGCATTAACGATTTTTCTCTATAAAGCATTTGTACAACTATCAGTTAGCCTTAGGAGGCCAGTGATGATGGCTTGGAAATACCCAGAAGAAGCAAAGAAGATGCTAACATGCAAAAGACACATGCAAAAGTCAGATCCTAACACCAAAAAACTGGACTATTGGTCATGGCATTAAGAAAGAAGAAAATAAGACATAACCTTTAGATACTCCCAACAAACTTTTTCTTCCAGTAAGCAAGTCCAAGTAACAGAGACTGAATCTACACTGTAGCTCAAGTACAGAACAGTATCATCCAATCTGCAAGGCTCTGTGCTGTCCCAGTGAAGCACTGTCAAATAAATGAAAGGGGTAAAACTGTGCCAGCCCAACCTGATGACCCTGCAAGGCACTGGGCTGGATGCTATGAACAGCACGGGTCTGCAATAGTTCTGAGATCTCCATGTTGCCCTGGTTGTACCACACATGCATATGCTACATCTGGCAATGATTATAAACTTTTCTCAAAGCTCATCAGCAGACAAATTGTGGTTTAGTTGTGGTTGTGTCTTCTACCTTCCAGATTTGTAGGAAACAGTACTACTAAGACTGATGCACTAAAGAAGTGGTTTGCACAAACCGTCACCACCCAACTTTAAATTCTGGGATGGCTTAGATGAGTTTGCATCAAGTCTGTTTGAGGCCGAAGACTCAGATCTGATGTTCAGGCACTAACTCCATGCTGTGCAGCTGGACGTAGCCAGTCTTGGAAGCTGGTGCCAGGGTCAAAGCCTACTTCAATCCGATGGAATCAGTGCTGTCAAATCTACACTAAGATGCAAAGGTATGTGTAAGAACTTGCTTACCAACATGTCAATTCAGGAGTAAGCGAGTAATGCTGCATTTAAGCAGCTGGCACATCAAGGTGAGCCTTCAGTGAAGCAAAATGAAGAAAAATGGAACTGTAGTTACAATCTTACAGTCCGCTGTGTTTTTACCAATTTATACTCTTTATTTTCAGCAGCCAGTCTATTATAAAGATTGAACTAAACCCATCTGAATGTGATAAGCATGTTCAAGTGATGCTGACTTGTTTGCGTACAAGTGTTCTGGAGAACTGACAACACTCTGTTGCTGCCCTGTCTTTTATGTTCAAATTCTACATTATTCATCATTTGACGGAACAAACTGACACAACCTTTTTGCAAACATTTAGACTTTAAAAAAATGAGATTAAAATCTGAAATGCCAGGTGAGGTCACAGATTGATCCTCGCCACTTTTTGTGCATCCAAGATGAACAGAAACTGCTGCTGAATTAAACAGGTACAGAAGCACTACTGAGAGGCCTTGAGTGGGGGCTTGTATCATCATCAGAGCTGTGCCACAATGGTGTTGCAGTCACTGAAAATGTCTCACTTACAGGATCATCATATTGATCAGTGTTCTGTTGAGAAAAGACAGTGAAATATCTGATCTTGGGGAAACCAATTTTTTTACACTTTTCAGGATGACTCTGATGCTCTTCTAACTTTGGACTTAACCTTTCACAATATTCATATGTTATTCTAGAAGATGGATCTGTATTCACTATTTCGGTTCATGTAAGCATTTGTTTCTTACCACTTCCTTCATATTTAAGCATGCTGTGTCGTATAAATTCACACACTGGTGACTGGTAATCACTAAACAATAAACACTTGTTTGCAGTATTGATCTGCAGCTTCCCCTATTTCTACATTTGAAATGAAAAACAACTACCTCTTACTACTGAAAAGACGAACTAGACAACTTTTTTTTTCCTACAGACCCCCATTTTCTTCACCAAAAAAGAGGTGGCATTACCCTGTAGCCATATCCCTTTAATGCCACACCACCTCTCTCAAAATTGTCACTAGTTGTTTGCCCTCCTAAGAATAGGGCGTTAATTAGTCTTTGTTCCCTGTTGTATCCCAATGGGCATAAGAAAAAGTCTCAGTAGTGTCATAATTTTCTTTTGACTTTCTAAACAGTAACAGTTCTTATACGCAGCTTTAAATGAAAATATGAAATGTCATGTTCATTCACACAATTCCATAATGACTTAACAGTCCAAGTAAGAAACCAGATTTTAAAATACCTAGCCTCCTGAATACTTTCTCTTTCACTGTACTTCTTCTCTATCCCTAAAATTTCTTCTTTCATAGACTTTCCCCAAAAGACAATAATACAAATACATAGAAATCCTTACAGGTAAACGATATTTATACCACGATTTGTACATATATTGCTATATATATTATGATTTAATTTACAAAATACATTAATTTGCCGTGTCACATACTATCTAATATATAGTCATTATATGATGTATTTGTGATACTGATAATCCAATGCATTACAGTTAATTAATGGGTAAAATATTTGTTACATTTAGTTTTTGTAAATTGTATTTTGACTGTCTGAGGTTAGGGTGGACAAAATCCTGACCTAAATAAATATTTAAAGTAATAAACAATATTTAATTATTATACAAGAAAAAAAATTCACAAATACCACCGAAATGACTCCCTCTCATTTGCAAACATTTTATAGATTAAAACACAAGATACACTGTGAATAACTGAGTATCTATAACACAGAATAAAAATGAATGCACAGCCAAACCACAAAAATGCTCAACAATAATTGCTGTACAGTTACACAGAATATCATTTTCCATCCTTCAAAGGCAGTACTAATTAGAATATTAGGTTGCAAGGCTGGATTTACAGTCAATAGCATGTTCTCCCATTCCATTGAATAACCTTTTATTCAGATCTTTTTCTGTGAGACATCTGCTATCTATCCTTCCGCAACAACCGTTTCGAGAAATGAAATCAAAATCCTCCTTAAAAACATAGCTTTATAGGAAAAAACCTCAACATAACATCTAATTAAGAAGTTACTACACCTTTAATTAACATGAGATACTGTAAACAAAATAAAAAAGCTCAATACATATCAGTTAGAGAAAGTATAATGTATTTTAATGAGTATCGTCTCAAAAAGTGCATCTAATCAAGCCAAAAGAAGTGCCCCTTTTCCCATTCACTTTTTTCCTCTTTTTCCTTTTTAAAAAAACTGCAATTAAGCATGTATCATTATAAGGTATTTCTGAATTGCGCACAGATTTTATAGGACATAAAATAAAGCTAGCAACATTTGAGACACGACCAATTGCTAAACACAATGGTTAAAAAAGCTCTGTTTTTTAACCTTTCTTTTCTATCGCCTAGTTATAACAACAGATAAAGCACTGATGCATCTCAAGTAAACGTTTGCATTTGATTAAGCATGGCTTACAATTACTTTGGAGAACCTACACTGATATAAAATTAATCACATCCTTAGAGAACACACAGTCTTATGCCACCTTATGCAGCCTTGAATCATGCCTGTCTAGCTAAGCAGGTGATATGTTGCCAGCAGTTTACTGTTCACATAGAGAGAAGCACTGGGAGAGGAAAAAAAAAATCCACAGAAGAAACAAACAAAAAACCTTTGGAAAACGCTTGTTCAGAGATTCAAGCATCGCTTACCAAATGGTTTGCATTTAAGGATTATTTAACATGCTTTTACTGTCAATTTATGACTAGCTATTTCTAGGTAAACCACAGCTGAATTTTCTTCAGAGGTAAGGATGTATTTTCAAGTTTAAGCTTTGCTAATTCATCACACAAAGTACCTGTACTTCTGGATGGCAAATGAATACCTGGGATCTAGCACACAGTGGCCTATGATTTTCTGACCAGAGCAGGCTCAGGATTATCCAACTGTTTAGACGAGAGAGAGTCAAGGAAAATGCCTGGCCCATACAACACTGGGAATTTTTCCCACCTAAATCAGAGTATCAGGATATTACCAGGGGGCTAAAAAGAGGCAGTGCTAAAAGCTGTACAGCAGTCCAAGTATCCACACTAAGGCTTTATTGATTCTTCCCTACAGTTTTCCTTAAATTTCACATCTGGTCATCACACTTTCCCTTCTGCTTAACTTCCCTTTTGTGGTTTAAAATGTGTATTCTCTGGTCTGTCTGTTGGTTAGTATTGATGTATGCTGATAAATGACCACTTACCATATTCTGCAGAGGACAGCATTTTAACAGCGGATGGAATTAACCCTGTTCTCTTGTACAGTATTTAGGGACATAATGAAGGAAAAATGGGTTTTGATATATTTGTTATTTCCTTTTTACTTTTGAGGAAAAGTATAACAGGTTTTAATTCGTAAAAATTAAAAAAATATCAAGGGAAAAAGAAAAATTTGTATTTATAAAATACTTAGAAAAATACATATATACTTTATACAAGAAAGTATATAGGCTACTTGGCGCAGAAGACAGTGGGATGATGAGCTGTCACTGCAGCATCAACATTCATTAACCATACAGTAGCTTTTTGCTATTCATTCAAAACAAGTAAGAACACAGAAAGAGATAATGAATATTGAAGTACAAGAAAAAGGCAGTAGGGTAAAGGCAATGAAAAAAGAAAAAGTCCTACTGGAGAAGTTTCATATGCTTACAAAGATGACAGAAAGAATGAACTGAGCTGTATCTTTTCTACAATTTGGAGCTGTGATAACTTGAAAAAATTTGAAGATGTCAACTGCTGGCAGAGGCTTCCTTCTCCTCAGTGGTAAGGAGGTCAGCTCTACCTTGTGAAAGGAAAAATGGATTTTTGTGTAATGAAGCAAACACCGCATTCATCAACCATTTAAATCAAGTCTTCCATTCAAAAACTATTGATTTTAAAGCCTCTGTTAGCCAAAAGTGCACAGGCTCTTAAATGTTTTGAGAATCTTAAAGGGCAAATGGAAAAAGGTCGATAAAAAATAATCCCTTTATGTGGTTTGTATTTTAAAAGTTCCTACAACAAAATTAATAAAGTTTTGGGTTTTGTTTTGTTTTTTTTAGTTTATATATTGGCTGGATGATTCAGACAGTATTATATGCTAGAGACTTTCAGAAAACAAATGAAAATATTATACATGACCTATTAAATTTCAGCGAGAAATTAAAAGAGAAGAAAACATCATCATCTGTAGAGAAAAACACAAGCCATTCCATAGCAAGGTCGTCATGCCATAGGAAGCGCCCTGATCATGAGTTGCCTTCTAAACACAGCTAGGAGAGAAGCTTTGAAAATACGCAAAATCTCCCTGAAGTGCCTTTTCTTGTGCCAACTCTCCAGAAAAAGAGATTATGTCCCCTGTCACAGCCAAGGCTTTTGCCTGAAAACCATTCAGAGCTCGCTGGGACTCCCAGAGATTGAACTGTGGTATCAGGTCCCCCTTATGAAATAGTGCGTCCTGTCACCTGCGGCTCCCTGGCTTTGTTGTGGTCATTTCTGCAGCACAAGACCCCAGCCACCCCAGCCCCTCAGGCAGGATGGTCCAAACCAGCCTCAGCACCATCTCGCTACTTCTGAGTACCCCACACAATCATTACATTATCCAAGACTTTTGTGTAAGCGGAGGTTCTGCTTCTCTGGATGTGGTGAGAGCTTTTCTATCCTCATCTAATATTACATGTAAATTCCCATGAGGAATTTTGGTTGACAACCATCTTTTCTAGTAAGATCAACATTATCGCTCAGTATTCATCATTCCCTTCACATGCTAGGTAGGAGGAATTGTGAGCTCTTTTCAATTGAAATACAACTCCTGTTTCATATCTACATGTCTTTTTAAAACTAATATTAATTAGAAATGCTCTGTACTTCCATTAAATATAATTTTGGAGGAAAAGTGTTAAAGTCTGATGATATAAATAAGACATAAAGAGAATGCTCTGAAAGGAAGATAAATTGGTGCCTGTTTTACTTACCATTTTCTCCAGCAGGTACTGTTACAGGATGTGTTGGCACAGTATCAGAATTCACTTTTCCATTCTCAAATGTATCATTTTCAGTTTGCTGCAACTGCCAGTTGAGGCCAAACAGATGCATCGCTGGTGGTAAAGGATACAGGTTATTTGATGCTCTTAGCCACAATGACAAATCGCACAAATAATGGCTTTCCACGCTTCGCAGCGGAACAGCAACTCATACATTAAAAAATTAAATTACAGGAACAAGCATTCGCAGACTAATAGTTCAACTTAGCAATGGCACTAAGCAATTACTACCACTGTCCTTTAATGATACAGTGCTTTCGGTGAACGCAGTTGACAGAAAGCTCACCAGTCTCATTTTGAGTCTTTTACCGGCCCCAAATCAATGTTCAAAAGGATAGGCAGTAATTATATCCTTTTCTCTTTTTTCATTTTTGATCCTTCTGAAGAGACAAATCATTTACGTGAGCTCCTAAATGACCGGCTAAAATAAGTGATTTCACCAGCAGATGGATCCGTTCTGGTTAGCCAGAAAGGGAAAAGAAACAATGCAAGCGGAGAGGAAGGAGGGTGCTATGGGTGTTGCAGGGCTAACCTAAGACATGAACACTTCTTTTCATGCTGTCACCAACACCCTGCGCAACCTCCAGTTACCTATTTCCCATGCTAGTCTACAGAACGAGGCCAAGACCATAAGCAGAGCTGGAGACACTGGGGCACTTTGCTCTGATGACAGTGCATCAGCTAGGTTTCTGAACTGCTTAATTCCCCACAACCACGTTTATTAGAAAGGTGATACCATGTTAAAAAGTTTAGCTAAGCTAATTATGAAAGATAGAGTCCACCTTCCATGGTATTAGGGAGAGCTGCTTAAGGAACCTTGATATCACCAGGGATTAATGAATGAACCCCCCATCTAAACTTTTAGAGCAAAAATATGGAAAAAAAATCACCTTAATGCTATATCGTGATAAACATAACATATGCAATTTCTTGCTCTCTGTGGTATATTTGCTTCTCTTACCACGAAAATTAATTTTATTGTAATTACTCTGATTTGCGTTTGGTGTAACACAGGTTTGCTCATTTTATGACAGTGGTTATCTCCAAAGCTAAAATAGTCTTTCAGTGCTACTGGGGAATAAAAATACACTCGAAAAAAAATCTGTAATAATGTGTTTTAACTATTAGTGCAAAATATAAGGAAGGTAGTTCACTGTATCTTTTTGCTTCTGCTCCTTCGACTCTGAAACAGATCACTACTATAGTTGATGTTACTAATTTATTCATTCCTTCTATTCAAATGACAACAACTCTTCATCCTTTTCAGTTTCAGTATCTGTTCTTTCAGTCTCTCTGTACTGACCATGGCAATCTTTACTTAAGGCGAACAGGCATGCGTGGAAGTTTAGTCAGGGAGACAGTGAACACTGCAGAATTAAGACCCTCTCTGCCAGGTCATTGCCTTAGCCCCCCCCCCCTTACCCTCAACAAAACAAAAGACCAGAATGCAACCAAAGACCTATTACTGAATGTTTCAGAGACTGAAATCCTCTTTATAGATGACATATTCCCTTTGTTCCAAGTCTCTGACTCTACTATTACTCTTCTTTCTCAGACCTTAAATTGCCTGTCAAAGCCTGATAATGTAGAATGTTCCTTGACCCTAAAACCTTATTTCTTTTTTCCCCTCTCATCTCTTGTTAAACCATAAATCCGACCACCACCATTTTTGGCACATCACTAGAATTAGCCATTATTATTTTGGCCCTACCTCAGCTGAAATTCTTATTTATGTATTAATCACCTGATGATCGTATCTGTTTTAATATATTTCATCAAAATCCCTAGGGTCAAACTCTACTATCTGTTACACTAGTTCACTGCACTGGCAGCAATGAAAGACTGCAAATACCTACATATTTCATGATTCAAACCCAGTACATTCTTGTCTTCAGTCTGGAGGTCTAAATCACCTCTCCTAACTTTGCTGGCTTCTTATCACTTTTAATACTCTTCAGGAGAAAAGAAGAAAGTGACATTCATTTTGTAACTCCAGAAGTGCATCCCTTCCAAACACATGAGCTTAGAACAACATTAACAGCTTTGTCTGGTGGTGCTATGCAGCTGCCTTGTGCCTCTTCATGCTCTGCTGGGAGATCAGAAGGGGAAGCTCCGTCATGACCTTTTAGCCATTCCCTCATAATTCAGAACAGCTGGAATTTGAAGTCTTCAAAGGCAAGGACTGTGGGATCTATATTGATTACATCTCAAAGAACCATAGTTACTACAAGGTAAGTGACAATTACCTTTTCTTTGTGTTTGTACTGATGTGAGTCCCACTGTAGTTCACTGTCAAAGATGGTGAGTAATAGTTGTATCCCTCAAAAATACTATTGCTCTCTCAACTTGGACACTGAACTAGCACCAAGTTCAATAAACAACATTTAATAAAAATGAACAGATGGATACATGCAGCTGTTTCACAGATTATGAATATCAGAGTATTTTTGAAGCAGACCAAAAATGTCGCTTGACAACTCCAATGACAACCCAAAACTTACAGTGTGTACTAACACACTAAATAATTCAACTGTGTAATCTCTCTGAGACAGCACTATGGAATTTAGAGAATTCTCCTTTCACTACAAACACATATGAGAAGAACATGAAAGAATTAGGCTTGTTGATATAGGATCAAAATACAAGGCACAATTTCTTTAGAGATAGGGAATTTTAAGAATATGGGTAAATTGACTGATGAAGACAAATTCAGGCACTATTTTGTTGATTAAGATTGATCTCTTCTCAGTCAGCCATCTATATAAAAGCAAACTTTAAGCCCTTATCAGTGTTATAAGGACAGCGGTCTGATAAGCAGCACCTGACACTGGTAACGGCACACTGAGAGCACACCTCAGTAGGGGGTCTGAGCCCTTCAAATCAAATGTTATGAATTAGTTCTGCATTTCCAGAGGGGGAATGATGCAGGCAGACTGCAGTGGTGTATATGTTTGTTTGATTTCCTCAGGTCTAGAAAAGGATGGAGAATTTCTTCCACCTCTGGGATGGGTATGTGAGAGTTCAAACCCCTTCTCTGTTTCTATTACGTTCAGGGAAATGGTAGGTTTACTTCTTTCTTTAAAGAATTAGATACATGAAGCAAAATTAAAGCAAAAACATATAAAGCAAAATAAATTTCACTATGCTTAGCTGCTATTTTAGTCCCAAATCTAATGTAAAGCAATTTCTTGATTTTTGGATTGGATATTGCCAGTCAGGTCTGGTTTATTCCCATTCAATTTGGCATTTATTTGGTGTTAGACAATGACACTGAAGACAAGAGATCCTTCCCACAGTAACTGGTTCTGAATCAGCCAAATCTATGAGGGTACTAACACTGGAACAACCTTCTATACTGGCATACCTTTGATGGCAGCAAGGACTTGTCTCAGAATGCCAGATGCCTCTGATGAGAAGGCACACAGCTTGTGATGGTCATGGACCACAACAACTCAATCCAAATAACCCACAGCTGCAAGTATGGATGAACCCTCAAGGGATGGGAGAAAAGACGCATTGTCACAATTCCAAATGTACCCACAAACCCTAACAAAAGCCTCCTTTTACTTGTATCGAGACTGGAATGATTGCTCCCATCGTGGAACAGGATGACTTTTTAAGCAGAGAAACAGATGATTATGTCCTCTGCCTATTCTGCTGTTTCAGTCCCCATTTCTATTCTGCAAAATAATCTCTAGCTACCAACATCTTCATTTGCTGAAGTTATGATAGCATTTTACCTCGAGATTGACAGAGATATTTAAAGTGGTATTTGTACTGCTATTGGCCAACTTATCAGCATTATGGCTAGCCTTTAGAGTGCAGTGATAGTTTAAATGGTAAGAACTCCATTCCTTCTAACAGAGTGAGAAGGAGAGGCATTAGAAAGGACAAAGCCCTCTAGGATCTGTGCTGCATCAGTGTCCGCGTGTTGCTGGTGGATATGCCTGAATTCTCCAGAACAAATCTCAAACATACAAGCAGTAACCAAACTAACAGTTGGGCTTTTGCCCTTTTCCTTTAAACTTCTGCAAAGCAGAACATGCCAAATGGACTGGGATATTCAAAAGATTCAGAGCTCAGATTAAAGGATTGCATTTATACCTACAGTAGCATTGATATTAACACAAAAATGTTATCATTTGTTACAGACTACCAGATAATCTTACCGTCTGTTCACTGAAAGGTTTCTGAACGACCTTAAACTGCTTTTTCAAGCTTGGTTGATCTTACCTTTCACTCTGTAATTGAGGTCTAGTTATTTTCATTTGTCATCAGTCTACACGTGCCTCATTTCCACTCAATAATTAAAATAGCAGCTAAGAATATGTTTCACAGCAAACACTTGAAAAAAATATTATGACTAGTTTGCACCACGTGAAACTTTTTACAATAATCTGCTTCAGGAAGAAGTTGCTGCTATCAGGCCCTTTCATTCTCTTAATGTTGCCTGCCCATTTGTCTTGCATGCTCCTTTCTCAAGCTCATAGGGCTGTGCTTTATGCACTCTCTTTACAAGGAACTTGTTTGTGAGCAAACACACCGTATTATCACTTCAAAACCCTCTTCGAGACTTTCTTCAGTAAGCCAAAAAGAAATCAGTCCCTTTATTAGTAGGTGGTAAGAGAGACAGAAATTTATGTACCTACGTGGCAGAACTAGAACTGTGAGAGCTGACAACTACCTGCTGCATTCGACTGGGGAGTGCTTTCCCTTTGCTGCCTTGCTCACTGGCTCAAAGCTCTCTTCTGCTGAAGTTATGAGAGGCACAAAAAAGATTTGTAACAGAAAACCAATTTACGTAGCTGTTTCTCCATTTAGCAAAAACTGGGCTTGTCTGGAATTTTTTTTTCTCCTCATACACTTAAGAGGATAGGGACAGCTAGTAGATAAAGAAATTAGACAGGTGTTAGCATTCTCCAGTATCCAGGATGTTGCTCTGAACAGAAAACAAAGTTTGGATACAGATGTGAATATACATACAATGCTGGGGTTTATGATTGCTATCAGAAAGAATTTTTTTTTTTCTTTGTAGGAAAGTGTAGCAATATGCAGTAAAAACCAGAGAAACTTACTTATTGTCCTGGTCAAAATTCAAGGGTGTCTCTATTTTAACTCGCCAGGATCAACCACATCTTTTTTTAAAGTACTGTAAGTGACAAATAAGCTCACATGAAAAACAAAGGGGATAGCGGAGACCCTATGAGCTGTGCAAGTGAAAGCATTAAAGATGCAGGTGGATAAGGATGAACAAGCAAAACCATATGCATATAAGCAGAGGCTTTGTTCACAGAAGTAGCCCTACAGTAACTGGAGAAGTAACTGAAGTTTGAGTCTGAAGTCTCTGAAGTACTGGTCAGAAGTGCCAGTAATTCAACAGCTTCCATTTTGAATTTGGTAGACTTGTTTTTCTGCAGTGAAAGAATTCTAAAGGTTACACTGCATTTCAGGGGAACAGGAATTCACAGTTAGGAGGATTCTTTTAAGCAGAAAGAAGCAGAAACAGAGTTGCCTGAACTGGGAAATGGACTTCCAGTGTTCCTCCAGCTCTTCTTAGAATAACGACAGATGAAAAATTAACACTAGACAGCAGAAAGAAAAAACACCAGCTATCTCTAAGTAGCAAGTATCTCCCCAAGACCTCTGGAGATAAGGCCTATGGCGTATGTTCTACAAACATAAAGAACTTGAGACTGCGGGGAAAGTTGGCAAGAGAAACTGAATGATGTTGGCGACCCTCCTTCCTTTCTCCCATGTGTTTTACAAGGTATGGTAATCAAGCCTTATTATTCATGAAGCTGTGCTTGAAGATGAGCTTCTTGCTAAGATATTGAACTCATCTTCCAGGACTGCTACTGCTATGTATTTCTGGGTGCTGGTGCTTTCAAACCATGATTTACAAAATTGCTTCCCTAGAATTAATAGAATAATATATATGCACACTTGCACATAAGGAAAAGTGAATATCATTTATATTTAAAGCAATGCAAAAAGATTATAATTTAAACTAAGCAAATTGCAATTATTGCTCAATCTTGTTGAAGGATTATCTTCTAGTTCATCTCCCTGTTGGCAATACATTTTCAAATGAAATATTTGAACATTGAAGTGGTTTTTAAAATTATCTCCCATATATTTTTCTTGCAGCTATAATTAGAATCTAAACCTATTTTATTCTGAAGGACCTGGAGTGGACCAGAAGATGTGCAAATCAACTCTCAGTGATTTGCATTCATTTGCTTTTTTCTAAGATAATAGCATGCCTTGGATGTTGCTGCAGATCAAATAGTGAATTAAAAATAGTTAATTAAAATTTTAAATAAAGTGAATTAAAAGTTACAAAGACAAGTTATTTATTTATTACTGCTTTTCTCAAATCAACAAAAAGCCTGTTATTTCTAAATTTAAAATAACTTAGAAGTACATGCTTTTGAGCGTCTTCAAAAGGTTAGCCACCAAAAGCATCACATAAAAGCTTCTCAACCTATATTCTAAATGTAAAACATTTCAATACAGCATTATATGAAAAACTTAGCGATACCTATCAAGATCAATACAGTAACTGAAAAAGTGTGGTCTCTTCCCTTTTATCCTGAACTGTTGAACGGGTCCATTGATTTTACTGTTTCACCTGCAAAAAAATCCAACCTTTATATTCTATTCCTCATTTTCTCTTGGAACCTTTTAATGAAGAATTTGCAAAACACTTCAGAAAAAATTGCCTAGAAAAAATATAGCAACAAAGATATATAAGCTATCTACTACAGACACACTTTCTTTGACCACTAATCAAAGACGATTATATGCCATTTTAAAGTATTGTTGCATTTGAACTGTTAAGAAAGATGTGTGGTAGTCTCTGTGTAACTATTTTTACTACATTCACCCAAAAATGGAACACCTATTCCTCTGAAAACTTGTATGGCTGGATGTCTCATTTTAGTTGTCAAGCCAGGGACTTTTATATAACAATGGTCTAATTCTGTCAACAGCATTATGTGAGGCACATTCAAAGCTTAAGGGAGAATCCAGATTTCTTAAAACAGAAACAAAGATCATTATTCAGTAGCCTCTTATTTAAATAAGATGTATCTGTTATGTCTTATTTCAGATTTAGTATTATCCTGGGCTTTCTCCTGAACATAGCTTATTTTTTTTCTGATAATGTTGTTCACAGTTAACAAGATGGTGAAAAATCATTACAGGTACAGAAATGATGGGGAAGTACATATTAGACTGCTGACTCCTTTGAGACGAGGGTTGTTTTGTCTTCTTTTAGTATGAAAAACATTCCATAAATTTGGGATTTCTATCTGATAAAGTCATAATCAATGATTTTGTTGTCAAGTATTGTGGGGGAGAAAAAAAATTCTCCTGATTTATGCTTTTCAAGACTGGGTTAACACTGCAGGATAATTACTTCTCTGTATTCCTTCAGGCATTTCTTTACTCTCTTCCTTCTCAGTCTTTAACTCCTTCCCTTTCCTCCCTTAAACTTGCTTTCTGGAAAACAGCTGAGGCTCAGGTTTGTGCGTATCTATTTTAGTTTTTTTCCACAACTCCAACAGAAGTCTTGCTAAGGGCAACATCCTTTAGATCACAGCCCTCATAAAACAGAAGTGTTAAGAAAAGCAATGCCGATGCAATGTCTCAAAATTCATTGGAAACATCTTTCTTAGGCAAGAGCATCAATGAATGGGTCGAACCATTTTTATAGTTCAAAAGCCATATTTATTACAAAGCACACCCCGCCAAACCCGAAACCCAAAAAAAGCCCACAAATCTCTTGAGGGATATAATAATAATGAAATGGCACTGTATGATCATGCATAACCTATTTGCATGTTGATGGCATAAAGAAGTGCAGCCTGATGAAAAGATTTAAGAACCAAAGGAAAAAGAAACAGGGGCCAATTAATGTGATGTTCAAAGGACACACCGAGCTGGGATTTTACAGTATATAGTGAAATACTTGTGTTGCATATTTCCATCTCATGACTGGCTAAAAAAGATCAAAGCTTTTTTATTCCATATTAAGAATGACAGAATATTACAGCAAACATGCAATAAGAAGAAATGTAGTAAGCTTTAATAAAAGATGATAATAAGGTTTGATAAGAACTTTTGGAATGTCACCAAACCTGGAACGTAAGATGAAAGCATCTGCATGTAGAGATTGTAGTGTGTTATTTGGAACCCCATGGAGCTAAACTGTGATTAGAACTACATATTTTTCCATAAATTAGCTTTTGTTTTGACTGAATGCGCAAGTCAATATATAGGTTTTCTAATCCTTTGCTGTTTGTTAGGTTTCATGATATCACGATTACAGTGGTCCACTTCTAGATCAAAGGTACGTGATTGAGGCTGAAACAAAATAAAACAAAATAACCTATAACCTCTTTATAAAACCTCTTCACAGTGATTTAGATCTATCCATGGTAATTACCACTCACCTCCCTGAAGTGTGCAATTATGTAGATTCATAAACCAACCACTGCATGCAGATCAACATGTGAACCCACAGAATTTCCACTTAAATCCATATTTAAACACAGAATGGACATGCTGAGTTCACCATCAGAGGCTTTTTTACACAACTCTACCTTACTTCAACGCCTCCAATATAAACTTGTAAACCATAATCTATCTGCATAAGCAATCTTGTGCAAATCCCTGGTTCAAAAATCCAAGGTTTAAGTCAGCTCAGCAGTTGCAGTCAATCCCCCTACTAAAAATCTTTCCACCACCCCCTGTTTTAGCTCAGTTCTTCACAGGGACATAGTTGCTCACTGCATCACCAGGAATCACGACTGCCTGAGCAGCTGTGTGTCTGGGCCAGAGACACGCAGGAGGGTCTGGCTACTAGATGGAGCATCCTTTATTATATAGTCATTAACACATTTTATGTGCATTGGAATAACACACCATGTTCCTCCAGAGGCCTCACTAAAGTGAGATGCGGCTTTTATGAAACTATTGCTGTGAGCAAAGATATACTGTAGTTTTACTACTAATAAAAAGCAAACAGAAAAAATAATTTATTGTCTATGATGTAGGAAAGGAATCTATGGCATAAAGACAACCCTACTGCTAATTGTTTGTAAGGCCAGTGATTTGTTGCTTGCAAGACAGTTTGTAAGCCACTTTGTATTTTTTAAGCGTTATGTAAACCTTGGGAAAAACAATTTAGGATTACGGTTCACATTGATTTTTTACCCCTTAAAATGAAATCAGCCACAACACTGAACTATAAAATCTTACAGGTGATATTAAGAATCGGCAGTCTTAGTTCTAAAGTAGCAGTCGCTTATAAAATTGATGGAGAAAACCAACTACTCCTTTTAGTGTGTGAAAAGATATTGGATCAGTAATAAGGACGTGTTTTAAAATGATCCTCTAGTTTTGGCTCCAGCTGAATTGAAGTAACAAGGAGGATTGTATCTCTCCTTTTCAAACATGTGGATACCTGCATATCATTACCTCTACTTGAGATTACTAACAGGAAACAGACAGAAAAGAAGCTGCTGGGGACCAAAAACCTGTCAAATAAGTCAAAAACATAAAGAACTATTCCTTGGCAGTATGAAAAGATTTGGAGCGAGTCAAATGAGGACCAACTGTCCAGAAAAAATGCCTCAATAAAAACTGGTATGAAACTTGGCATTTCAAAGATTAAAGAGAAGATTAAACAACAGATAAGTTTGGAGCTTTCACAAGTGAAGATAAATTTATTGTACTCAGTTATTGTGTTACACCTTGTGAAACTCATGTAAATGAGTGGTTAGCAAAAGGTGTTAACTCTACACAGCTGGCTGTTGTTTTGGGAGATTTTGATGAGTATTATTGAAATAAAAATACTACTCTTCCTGTACCGTAGGAAGAAGGTAACTCAGAAGTATTTTTCAATAAAAACTACAGGAAACATATCTGTTTCTTTACTTAAAGCTTTGTGGAGCTAGCTAATATTCCAAATGGCTGATACTCATTTACAATACCTAACCTCCCCCCGCCCCCTTATTACTCCTTATACAGAGTTATTGAAAGATATGCTTTTGTGTGATCCTATTTCCTAAAATCTTGGCAAAACCACTCTGGTTTTGTTTGATTTGGTTTACTATTGAGGAAAATTAACCATGTCAAATGCAAATGTCCACACCATCTAAACATTGCAACACAATTGTTTTTCCTGGATTATAAAACTACAGATGCTGTTGTAGGTGATGTTTCCTAAGAGAGATGCATTTTTTTGGTTTTTTTTTTGTGAATGAAGCTGTCTAAAATGGCATCCATGTGAAAATGAAAGATCTCATATTTAAAGATTCCTGTCTACATCAGAGGACACCTAACTTTCATCCATAATTAATCACTGCAGTGGGGTAATTACACCTATATAAAACCCATGTGTTCTTGAGATCTCAGTCATAAATGTAACATCAAATGATATTGCTCACAGCAAGTTTGGACACATGTACTTGACCTTTTTATGCTAAAGTGCTTGTGTATGAAGAGGTTTATAAAAATCTCATCTAAATCAGACATTTTTAACAGCATGAATTTTTTAAAGGATTCAAAAAGAGACCAAGTAGTTCTCTTCGTAGAAAAGGTTCAAGAAAAGATTGCAATTTACAGAAAAGATGCAATTTATACCAGTTTTAATACACGTATTAGAATTCACATATCACAGCAGATAGCACATCTCTAAGGGCTGGCTGCTTTCTTCATGAGACAGAAATTAATGGAAACTACCAGCAAAGAAGAGAAGACTTTAATGCTATGTCCACAACAACTTGAGTAATCACCAAAGTAAATTCATCCCTGCTCTGTAAAATCTCTCAAACATAAGCACACATTTGAAGTATTACGTAATACTAAAATATACTACACATTTACCTCTATTGATAAAACAGGAACTACATCTCTAAATTACTCTAAGCTTGCTATTTAGCCAAAAAAAAGTATCTGGTGTAATTTAACTTCATTTCTCACTAGACTGAAAAATTGCTGCTACTCGGGAGTCTGCCAGAAGATCATAGGAGGAGCACAGAATGGCCCACATCTCTACATAATGTGCTTGCAAGAAATTTCAGGATTCCTGAAACACCATCCAGATTTTGAGGAACCATCATATTGCGTCACAGTATGATAGCAGAATGACAACAGTGTGGGACCTATGGGCAATGACATCATGTCATCTTGCAGTTTATTACTACTCCTGTTATATTGCCAGGATTACTGAGTTTCAATTTGCTCCACTGGGTAAAAGTGGAAGGGTGACAGGACTACTGCCAAAAACCTTGTGATAAATCTTAATTAGAATACAAGCCTTTTTCGGAGCAGAGGTGGGTATGCTCCTTGACGGATTAGCTTTTTTAATCCCTTGAAATCTTGTCAAGTCTCTTTTAACCTCCTGACTGCCAATTACATGTTCCTACATCCTTCTGTGTGAGGATTATCTTTCTCAATGAATGTTTTACTCTCAGTGGCACTAACAATAATAGCATGTGACATCCGTAACACCAATCAACAATTAATACTGTCCACAACACCAATCAACAATTAATACTGTCCACAACACCAATCAACTATTAATACTGTCCACAACACCCATCAACTATTAATACTGCACACTCCTGAAACAGTAAATATTATATTATGCTTTGCACTTAGTATGAAACACAGCAACAAGATCTTTGCTTAGAAAACATCAGCTAAAGGCATTATCCATAATGGTATTCCTGCAAGAGACAAGGAAGTATATTTAATGTTCATGCTTGAAGACATAGATGTTCAACATGTTTAGATTTTGTACCATCTCAATGAAAGATGTTAAAAACATTTTCGGCCCAATTCAGCCCAATAAGGTGGTGAAACATAACAACTTCATTTTCTGACATTCTCTCCCTGTCTCCAGGTTTTGAAAGAAAGAATATGGTAAACATAAGAAATTACATTATTGTTTACAAAATATTTCCACACTAAGAAGGCACAATGAGCTCATCAGCAATGCTGTAAACACTGTATGAAATTCATACAGACATCTAAAAGTCATGGCTATGGGATAAGGAAAATAGATTTATCTCATGTTAGACAGCTGAAAATCTCTGCAATGCAGAAAGTCATTGAAGTACTAGCTATAATATTACGCATCATGTTAAAGCATAAAAACAGCGTCGACAGTCACACATGTATCTGAATACTGCCATTTAGAAAGAACATGTCAGAAATGACTGAAAGGAGTTGCCTGAACCAATGTTAGTAAGGCATGGCCTACAAATATCAATTATCCAGCTTTTACAGTTCTGGTTTTAAAGATTATGAACTACTGAAATGGAACTAGGAAACTGGTACTTCAGACTTTGAGGACTTTCCTAAGGTCCATTCATGATGCTAAAATCCTTTAGAAATCTCAGGATGTGGTTTCTACCTGCTAAATAATTGTGCTGTACTGCATTCACCAGGTATATCACCACATACTGAAGACCCAACTGAAGAGACTACACACCCTTTGGTCCTGCCTCGTAGTCAGACCACATACCTGCTCTGCTGTCAGAGAAGACTATCATGTGGTACTGATATCTAGAACAACAGACAAGCAGACTTTGACAGGTGCAGAGCAGACCCACACAAGCTGGGAAGGCAGAGCCCTACACACAGCGTTGCCATCAAAGGCAGCTGGAAGCTGCTGTGGTATCTGGAGCGGAGCAAGACCTAGAAATGCCCACTCTGGACAGAAGCAAGACTTCACTATGTACCTAATCCACAGTTTCTTACAGCAGCCGCTTCCAACTCCCACCAAGCCTGAACCGATACCAGAAACCTTTAATACGGGAAAAGAAAGGATGACAGAGAACACTGCTGCTGCCTCCAAATGCACTAGAGAACACCTGGAGCCTCCCCTAAAAGCTCCATGGATTGTTAAAATGAGAAGTTGCCTACAACTTTGCAAGGAGTGATGTACTTTCTGTAGTGCTGGACACACTGGCTGCCTTCACAGCTCCAGATATAAGCACACATTGAGCAAGAACACGAGACATTCATGTGGTTCTCCTAAGTGCTTGGTGCAATCAGACCACACTGAGAAGCCATGCTTAGGTGGCTGATACACTTTCTCAGAAAGGTTCATAGAAGAAGAGAAATTTCTCTGCTGTAGATGTTTGGATGGTAGTTTGAATACATTGTGATATGTGAATTTGGTAAACTGTAAAATCTCAGAGCATTTTCTTCAAATGATGACAACAGACCAAGAGGAAAGACAAAAACATTTCTGATTTTTTTTTTTTTTTTTTTTTTTAGAATCAGATATATAGATGTGTTAGACTACCTCAATGCCTCTAATTTGATGGGAAGAGAAATGGAATGAGAGCAGAAACCTGGCAAACTGTAAAAATCTGCCACATATCTGCAGATAGGGAACATACTCCCAGCCCACACACCTCAGAGAAGCTGCAGTCATAGCTAAGGTCCCAGCACAACCTAGGGAAGCAGACAGAAATGGGGACAGAATGCAGAAAAACAAAAGTTCTTGATGAAACTCTCAGTGACAATAGCATTTCAATACTCAAAATTAAATGCAGGTCAAACAGAAAAACAGTTTCTATAAACACATAATGAAAGTAAAGGTGATTAATGGCAGCTAAACTATATTGTCCCTCATGCCTGTTAATTACAATACCTATGCTGGGTATTGTAATAAAAATTCCATTTAAATGGCATTATTAATTAAGTTGTTTTCCTCATTCCTGGCAGTAATTGAGCTTTACAAACAGCAGAATAATATTAACTTGGCATTGCAATCAAAAAGAAATATTATATTGTTCTTTACTGATAAAGCAAAATAGATTCCTTTTGATTACAGGTATATTTTGTCATTGTGTTAATCACAAAAATTCAGTTCTATAATTGTCACAGTTCTAAGTCCATTAGTTTTGGGGAGGGTGGTCCTGCCCTACTATGACTTCTGCCACTGAGCCCAACAGGAAAGGCATCTGGTCCTCCGCAATCTGGGAATAGATGTGAATGCCAGCAGCTGTCACACTAAATGCTGAGTAATACGGGAGAACCACAAGACAACAAACTCGGAAACAGTACCAGAGACATGGAAAGTTACCCTCAGTCTGCATAGACAGACAGTTTTCTAACTTTTAAGGATTACTTAAATCCCACCTACAGGATAGTTAAGTGACCTTCATCTGTAATTTTCACACCCTACATCTTCTGTGTCAGTCTCCTCTAATGAAGAAACTTGTTTGCTATTTTTTCTGGCTACCTCCTCCTTCTCTTTCTACCTTAAAACCTCGTACCTTAAGTTGCTCTGTTACTATTCTCAATTAAGTTTTTGATACAACTCTGAAGATAGCTGTCCATTATTAGAAATCTATTAGCATATAAATTTTCAGCTTACTTTAAATATCTTGAGATGATGATAAAACAGTAACATTTTCAGATGGACAAAAAGCATGAATGCACAATGTAAGAACCACAGAATAAGCACAATGTATCTATTTTTATACTAATGTGGAAAATATGAATTATCTGTAATTATCAAACACGGCTTTCTAGCCTGGTATCTCTTTTCCAGTCACATTTCATTTGCAATTTGTGTTATGACTGTATGGTCATCTGTGTCATAGCAGAACAACCATTTTTCTACTGTTTCTCATAGAATGAAATATAAACTACAAAATATGTTTTCCCAGAAGATGTTTCAGTTGTTAAGTCTAAATGTTAGCTTTCTTTTCTGTCCAAAATGGATTTGCTTAACTGTTCACAGCAAGCAGTAGTGATAAAAATAGTTCTGTGGCCTTTT
>NW_009260268.1:3282727-3352114 GCF_000687185.1 Egretta garzetta | reverse complement strand
TTTTATCACTAATATTTAAATATTTGCTTTATCACAGAGAATAGCTGGCTGGTGTATATTCTTGTCCTGACCATTGCCTGCAGAGCTAAGGCTAACAAAATGATCAATCCCAAGGTACACACAGGGTAAAAGGCTCAACAGATTTGGGAGTATGACAGATCGTTGTAAAGAAGTCGGGACAGCAGAGGCCTGACTAAATAGGTCAAGTCTCACTGTGTATTCATAGAATGTTTTGCGTTAATAGAAACCTATTTAGTAGACATAAGACAACATTCACAACAGACGCATGCAGTCTTTCAGTGTACATCTCTTCAAGCTTAGTTAACTGAATCTGGTATTGTGTAATTCCAGCACTGGCTGAGGAAAACTGCCCACCTCTTTGGTTCCATGCACAGTGAAAATGGCACTACCTTCTTGTATTGACTTAGACAATGTCAAGATAGTGCCATTGGCAATGGAGAATCAATTGCCAAAGCAATTCCTGGGGAAGAAAGAGGGACCTTGATGTCCCCAAATTCTCATTAATTTCTTCTTCTTTCTCATTTAATTCTCATAAGATTGTTGAATCCACACTAAAGAAGAAATAATTAGTACAGTACCAATCAGTCTGTTAATATAGCTGGTCAGAGTCTGTACTATGCAACAACATATTGGAAACAACTCCCCCTGACTGCTGTAGTTCTCTGTAACTGAACAGTGGATTTTTCTGTTAGGAAAAAAACACGCCCAAGAACAACAAACTCCGACCCTTAATAAAACCAAGAGCGGACAGAGAAGATCCCAAAAGGTAGAACTGAAGGATGGAGGTTACATATGAAACCTTGATTTGATGCCCATGTTTGACCTAGGAGTTGCTCTACAACACTTTCCCTTCATTCATTCACTGCAAATGATGGATGCTGAATGAGGCAGTAAGCCACGGGGAGAAGAAGGACAAAGTTCTGTTTTGTCTTGCACGTTGTAAAGCTGGACTCTATTTCTGGCTCTAACTCAGACTCCCTGTACAAAGTTTGGGTAAAACTATTAATGTGTATATAGAAAGAGGTCAAAGTAAGACAGCTTCATATTTCTTACTCTTTCATGGCTTAAATTTAATACTGCTCTCTTCCTAGCCATCCAAACAGCAAAAGGATTCTAAAATGTTCATGTTGGAAAAAAATTGGTCGTTTTCTTCCTTGATTGCAAATCTGATTATGGATAGCAGTTAAGCAAATGAGCAGGTTGAAAAAATTCCAGCATATTCTGGATCCCCAGATGAGGCAGTTTATATTCTTTATTCCCCATCTTTTTAACCCATTATTTCAGGGAGCTTTTCTTTGAATCTTTTACTCTAAACTAGAGCTTCTTTTTAATTCCACTATTCTATATGTTGCTGTCCTATCTTTTGGTTCAGCACTTGCATGTTTCTGTTGCTTAATTCCTTGTTTTTCAACCATTCAACAGTAGATGAAGCCTCTAAACAAAGGACCAACATTTTCCACAACTCTCTTCTATTTTCTTTAAAAGTTAGCAGGTCTCATTCACAAGAATGGTAAACTTAAATGTTTTCTACATCGCAAAATGGTTGAGAAAGACCATGAGGGCTAGAAAAGCAAGACTATGGGGGCAGGGTAAAAGTGAGACTTTCTTTCCTTTAGACTGAAATAACATTTTCAATTCCTGTGACCCCCAAGACTGCATTAAGTGGCCTTACACTGTAGCGTTTGCCCTGGTCTCTCCCCATGCTGACATCCCCTGCTCTCACCTCCTCTGTGTAGACTTTGTAAATGTAGGAGTCTTTCCCGTCAGAGCGATGGAAGTGCAAGACAGACCAGACTCTTGATGCAGCTCCTTCCTCTGGCTGGGCTAATTGACAGAGCAGCAATTGACTGAGCAGTTCTGCAAAGGCAGACATGAAGTCTAGCAAACTGTCTCTTCTGCCTTATGTTGCCTGAGCAGAAGCAGTGGGATCTGAAGTCACTTTCTTTACCCTGTATTCACGGTAACTACAATAAGCCTGGGCACAACACATTCATCTCTCAGCCTTTCTGAGAAGGGCCTTGTTAGACCACCATTCACCAGGTGAGCGGTCCTGTTAGTTCTTCAGTCTGCAGCTGCCACAGTCACACAGTGGACATCAACCACTCTGTGTTCCTTATCAGTGTGTACTGGCGTACCTTGCAGCAAGGGCTATAGCGTTTTCACACTCGTGGCAATGCCTCTCTATGAAGTTCAAAACCTCTCTCAAACTGGCTTTACAAATGTGACACACCACCCCAGCTCCTGTAAACCTCAGCAGACAAGCCAGATCACTGTGTTAGAGGCATGTCATGGGATGCTAGAGGTCACACAATACCACAGTCCTTCCCATCTTTTTATGTTATGACCGATTTCCTACTCGGTCATTTCCCTTTCACACCTATGCTATGAAACAGTTAACCAAGATGAAGGACCATTTCCATCTTACATTAATGATTTCCACTGATTTATACTTGGATGGCCTATTAAATGGAGAGTATTTCTGCTATTACATCTGTAGAGATGGGAAAACCACATATATGAATGAGTGTAATCCATTCATGGTTTTATGGACCCAAAGTTCTCTAGAGAGTGTCCCTGAGTGCTGGATTTTGCATTTAGATTGCTGAGTTAGCTGAAATATGTGTAATATCACCAGTAGGCAAAGAGCTCCCTATTGACTATGGGCAGAGGAAGGCCCTTGTGCATTGTTTATTTCAGCAAGGATGTGAGCTGGCGTGTGCCCATGAAATGTTGTACAGCTATATTTGGTTTTTGTTGGTTTTTTTTTTTGTTTTTTTTTTTTTTTACAGCGTATGTGAATAAATGATGTGTGGAGCTGAAAGCTCTCACTCACTGGAAAGCTCATCTCTTTTTCCCGAATACAAGAATAGAGGCGCATTAGACATGCTTATATTTCTTAATGTGCCTGTGGGAGAAATAATCCGGTACAGCTATCTTCTTGCGCCCCTCATATTCATGAGTAATCTGGCTCTTTGGGGCTAGCAAAGTGTAGAGCTCAGCTCAGAATCAAGTCTTCAATATTTTACTATCTGTACGGCTGTTTTTCCCAGTCCTTGACAGGGATACTTCATACTGAATTCCTTCTTTCGTATTTATGTATTTATTTAGTAGCAGATGTTTGCTTCTGATGACTTATGAGGCAATATTATGGAGACTGAGCACAATTAATGTGTTTTATAAATGGGATTATCTGAATCCCCTTTAAAAAAGATGTAGTGACAAAGTTGAACTCTAAACCGCACCTTTATACTCCTGTGTGCATTCACACAAAATAACCACAAATCCAATGATTGGAAGGGGCTGGACAGCAGTGGCAAGCCCGACATTTGCATACATGCTTTTTGCTCTTTGGGGCTGGCAGCTGAGGTGGAAAGGGTGCTCAGGGGGGCATCTCTGCTTTGCCAGGGCAGAGAGGAATTTCTCCACTTACTCAGGTTCTTGCATTGTTCACAGGAGCTTCAGCCCAGTAAGAACTACTTCAAAGGCTTTATACAGCTCATGCTCTGCCTCGGATTGAAATGTAGCAAGCCTGTTTCAACAAAGGCAATGAAGATTTAAGGATCATATGGCCTTCTAGGCTTTATTATTAATTTACACTGATTTTCAAAAGAGGGAGGGAAGGAGAGATTGACTCTTCTCTTTCTATTTTCTGTCGCTGACTTCTCAAGACTCTGAATCTGAGTGCAACCAATACCAAAAAGCAGACCCTTACACTTATATTTCCATAACTGTGGTGACTTAAAGTTCTAATTAGCAAATCAGTTAAAAGAAAGTATTTGAAGACCATTTATGGATGCAGAGGTGAAAAAAATCTGTAATCTGGACAAAGCTGCAAAAGAAGTTAGAAGCACAAAAAGAGCCTGTTCTGTTCCCTTATTAAAGTCAATGGCTTTTTTTTTCACAGACAAGCACTGCCCCCATTAACTGCCTAGACCTCAAATTATATAATATTTATAGCAAACATTTATGAAATTAAATAATTAAAGAGATGAAGAAATAAAGGGAATCCTCTAAAATAAAAATCGGGAAATGGAATTTAACAAACAAATAGAGAAAAGAAAGAATAATTAAAAATAAACAACCCACAAGAGAGGAAGAAGTCTCCATCTTCTCTGCATGTTGTCCTTTTGGACAATTATTTTCCCTATCTTGCAATCAAAAGTCTGTATTAGACTTTTGCTCCAGCCCTATACACAAACATACGTGTACGCAATGATGAAATAAGTGATAGCATTCCTAAATGCCGTATTAGTTATATTTCATGCAAAATGAGAGGAAAAGAGGAGAGGAAAAGTCATATTCATATTATTCATATTACGGCATTTTTACAGCCTATACTTCACACATACTTTTATAAGAACTAGACACCACACAGTTTAATTGCAGTTCAAATACTTCTTTGAAGTTAATTCAACCACTATCATGCTGCAGAATGCTTGTAAAATATTCAAATTTTCTATTTCCTCTAAACAATCGGGAGTTTTCATTAAATCACTGTTGTGGTTTTTACTGTTACCAAAAACTTTGCTAGCTAAAGGTTAGTATGTCACAGTCTATATACAGTCCATCAGACATCCCTATTCATGGTGATAATTATAAAAAATGGGACTCACCTATAAAGTAGGACAGCAGTATTGCCAGCAGCACTGAGACCCCTACAGCACAGAGTGCAGTACATTTCCAGCTACAGTACTTTGAAGACTTCTTGAATTTAAAAGCACTTCTGGATAGAGTGTTCCTAGGTAGTGGCCGAGTAGGAGGGGAATAAACAGAGCCGGATGCCATTGTGTACCCTGGCGTTGCAGTACTGAACAGCGGTGTGGTCCCTGTTCCTGTTTTGAATAGGAAATGCCTGTGGAAGAAAGAGCGTATGGTAAAGTATAGAAGTAAATAAAGCTGGAGCACAGGCAGTCATACCTCTTTTGCTTAATGTTGCATAAGTTTCAAATAGCTAACAACATCCAATCTACAGAGGGTTGCAGAAGCAATACTTCTTGTGACACTCACACATAAAAAAGGCACTTTCCCTTTAAGAAACGACCAAAACCCCCCAAACATTAGTAATACACTGGTATCCAGACAGGAAACAGAACTACCCAAAATATGGTATGGTAGGGAGGAGGTCTCTCAGAGTTTATCTGACAAGTAGGGACAGGCTTTCTGCTGCTGTTTATTTTCGTTGGCTTCCGCTACAGACTACAGGGAACTCCATTAAAAAGTCAATAATGAGCAATTTGACTATAACCCACACTACTTATCACAGCTTTCCTGGGTTAAGTACAAAGAAAACAGCAATCTCTCAGATACAAACTTTTGGCAACTTTGCCAGAATTAGTCAGCTAAAAGATTTTTTTTTGTGTCCTAAATGCTCAGTTCACTAATTCATATCTCCTTGCACATAATCTTACCATAACAAGATCTGATTATGGATACAGCAGCTAGTTACAGCCCGGCAAGTACTCTAAAGAAATCTAAGAACCACAGCCAGCAACAGAAATGAAAAGCAAAGCCGAAGTTAATACACACACTGTAAGTTACCAGTAAACTGAATTTTGGTTCAATTAAAATTTCTAAAAGAAATACTACTCCCTGAGCCTATCTACAGTAGATTCCTTTAATTTTAGTTCATGCAAGCATGATTATTTTAGAAGAACCTCTAAGAATGGCATATACTACATACGACCTGGAGTTTTTCTCCTGATGCATGTATACAATCCTATGAACAACAAAACCTCAGCCAAACAAAGATCTTTCCCCCAATTTCTTATGTTGGCAACTCTGTAGTGTGAGGCTTGGCCTTACCTACTAAGGCTTTGCAAAGGGAATGCATTATAGCTAAAAATGGTAAGAAAGCACACTGTGGAGAATTTTGAACTTACCAAGCGCATGAACAGCTAAACAGAACTAGAGAGGTGTTTGCATTTTTTAATAGGTAACAGGCACTCATGAATTGCTGATATCCAGGTCCTCCTGAAGCCAAGTGCATGCTTACACTGTGTTTGCCTACTGCGTGCCACCTATACAGTACGGGCCAGAGGATCTATCATCAAATGAGCTGGCTGTGGAGGGGAAAGCCCTCTAGTTATACCATGTGGCACTGTGGACTGCTTCTCAGCTGATGGGACTTTCATCCTCCAGAACCCATGCTTGGATCCTTGCATAGTAATGGACCAACCTATACAGGTATAGCGGCTTCGTCAGAAATGCACGGTAGAGACACTAGAAATTAATTTGCCCCACTGCAGCCTGAGAAAAATACCAGCAGTTGATAAACAAGGTTTGTTATTTGCAGGTGATTTTGCTACGGTAAGTTAACAGATGAACTAGAACATCTTGGCATAAGCCCTCCTTGAAAATATTTGCATTACAAACATGATCCCATGAAATATGCTACACAGGTTACTTCATTTTGAACAATATTAAACTTGCTGGCAGTAACATCAGAAGGATACGCACTAGATCTACTGATGCACAACAGCACATCCCAATTTTTCTTGGCTTCTGAGCTCAGAGGATTACCAATGATTTCAAAAGACAAAGCCCCTGTGGTTTAAATCTTCTCTAAGAAGGTACTTCATTAAAAGTTGTGACATTTTCTATGTAGCAAACACCAAAATAATAATAAGTAGCCCCATGTAAAAAATGTTTTACACCTTACAACACCATTACTTTGATTTTACAGACTCACAGAAGCACGTAAATTCATTAAGTCCTGATAAAGTGTCTTGTCCACTTGACCTTTACTGCTCTTTCATTTCTGGCTACATGTGGTAAATTCTATGTGCAGGTATGTTTCACAAACAATATCTACATAGATCTCAAGAAAATGCCAAACACAAAGGTGGCCATTTCCCTCTCTATTTGCAATGTCTTGGGGGACTGAGGGAAAGCCATACAGTAGGTATAATACTCCTCCTCCTAAATATCAGCTTCCATGTTAAAAATAAGAAGATGCCTGACCAACCTGCAATTTTCACATCCTCCTGCTCTTGCTGTTAGGCTCAACAGACTTGAATGGAATACTCTAAGCTTTAACAAAATAATCATAGAATCGTTTGGGTTGGAAGGGACCTTTAAAGGCCATCTTGTCCAAGCCCCGTTGCAACAAAACAGTCAGCTTCTGATCTTTTCCTTTTTTTTTTTTTCCTCGGAGAAAGTGAGAGCTAAGACGCTGGCTTTGGTACAGCACAGCCTACTAGAGACTGTAATCCATATTCTCAAAGCCTTTGAGGAGTTAATCCCATAGATAAACTTGGGAGATGGCTGCATATCTGTGGTGGTATGAGCTGTCATAGCTCTGACAGTCCACCTCAGGCATCAAGGCAATGAAAGAAAATTGTAACTTTTATATGTGAATTCAGCAATGTGTACTCCTAGGCAGCTCACAACATGACTCCTCACTTTAAGCTATTCCTCCTTTGCTTTGAATCCCATGAATACAATACCAGAGTGGTCACACCGGCTGGCTGGAGAACGCTGAGGGAAAAATAATGACAGAAACTCCAGCCTGGCATCGTCCTCTGGGTTAAGAAAATTTGTTTGGATCTCTCTATTCCTAATGAGTGGAGTTACTAACAAAGTTGTCAGAGACTCTCCTGCTACATTAACTCTGAGTGATAAGTATTTAAAGTGTAACGCTATCAGACTTGCACATCTTGTCTGCCTCACTGAGCCATGCCAAACACTGCTCCTATGAGACGCTCAGAAGGATATGGTATCTGACAACAAATCCAGGCTGCTTCTAGATAATGCCAAAATTCTTATGCTCTTGAAATATAATCTATCCACAAATGATTTTAATTATCTAGATATCCATCTACCTTGTCTTTTCAAACTATGGAACTCGAATAGCTAATTTCTAAAGCCTAAACCGTTAGCACTACTTGACCAGGACTGACTTACCGGCAATTATGCTGCGTTTCATCTCATAGGGAGCTTATTGCTTCTGCAGAAGTGTATCTTCCATTCAGAATTGATCATCTAACAAGTGCTTGCTAGATCTTCATGTAAGCAGGACTTTAAATATTTTATTAAGCTTTAGAGCAAGAAAATCCAGTGAATCATGCTAATATTTTACAAGACAAGCTAACTGTTTTTATTAAATAATTCAGTTCACTTCTTAAAGCAAATAATCTTCTACTTTCATGTTTATTCAATATATATTTCTGTCTGCTTTTTCAATATATGTTTCTATTAAAAAGTGCAGCTAATCTTATTTTAGAGGGCAAGAATTCAGTACCTAACAAACCTAAACTACAGACTGGTAGCAAAATACAAAGTTGTGTCATAAACTAATCCTTGGATGCAAAGACAGCTGGGAAGTCCCCTTATTTCACAAATACTAGGCATTTTACTTAAGCTTCTGCCCTTAAAAGATAACACAGAAACACATCATCAAAAACCTCAAAGATGTTAGCTCAGAAAACAGAAGCATATGAATAAAATAATCATGCTTTTACTTTAACTCTGTACTCTCTGAGCACCAAGTGCTGGTGTGTACCTGCTGACATGCAGATGATTTTCTTCCTCCTCAAGTTGGAGGGAGGATTCACACCAAATACGATTTTCTCTGTGCTGCCACTTCCTCTGTGGAAAATAAAATTGAAGCACCCTCTACTAAATTCAGTAAATGGGAAAGCAGGAGGGGGAAAAAAGTGATAAAAACCCCCCGTGAGTTGGGCAGAAAGATTAAGTTAACTGAAAACTGTGTCTTTAGAGAAATGGAGATAGATTATCAAAACATTCAAGGACAGTAAGGCTCAGACCATAAGCTCAAATACTTCCGATATAAGATAGCCAGATGTCCAGCAACAGAAATATGATTTAAAATCACTTTCTTTATGAAAGGATCTGTGACAAAAATTTTTGACCGCAGTTCAGAATAAAATGTATACTATGCATCAATGAATGCAATATTACATGAACACGTCTGGAAGGCCCTAAACTCCAGACTGACAGAAGCATAGATATCATACAAATAAACTAACACCAAGCAAAAAGGAGTACTCTGCATTACTTTAAAATAGATTGGTCACCATTTGTACAGAATTATTGCATAATTTTAACATTCCTAATGTAATTTTTACATTAGATACATGACTGTTTGGTTTTTTTTTTTAGCTTATGCTGAAATTGCTTCACCTTGCAAAAGATTCACTGTGATCTGTAGCTGTGATTTCTCTGGTTTGGGGCATCATATATAGAATGCTTTGCATATACTTGGAAGACATGTGAAAGAGCCTACCTTATAATTTCCAACAACTTTCTTGGGAGCATTTTAGTCCTGTTTTAAAGTATTTCATACAGCACAACCACACCAGTAGAGCGTTGAATCCCATAGCAAATATGTCATGATGAATTAAAAGTCACACAGGACTTATACAAAATTTCTACAAAATAAGGAATTGTGAATAAGGCCTAGCAAAATTCTACTGAATTTCTCTAAGTGCATCAGAATACACATATTTTATCACCTCGCCAGTGAGATTTAAAGACAGCTATTGCTATTTTGTACAATGTTATTATTTAGATGATGACTGCTGTCACAGAATAAAGGTCAGCAGCACTAGGCCTTATGCATACACAACAACAAAACACTCCTCACCTCGAGACCTACAATACCATTGATCCAGAATAAAATTGTATTTAGAATATATGTGCTTAAAAAAGCTAAATCCCATCCTCTCAGATATTTGAATCCTGTGTATTGTTGTATACTACCAGCACCTGAAGAATCTGGAGCAGAATAAAGCTATTAGTTTGGTTATGTTTCTGAACAGATTTCACCGTGATGAGTAACAGATGTCTTAGTGCCATTGCGGTATAGGTTTTCTTGCAGTACTGTCTCCTACACTGTCCTACGTGCAGTCGGTGTGGTCAGTTCCATGACGATGCTAGTGATACGTGGCTCTTCAGATCATTACAGACCACTACTGGAAGACCACTGAGGAACAACAGATACAACAACACTCAGAAGACTGCACTACAAAAGACGTGGTGTTTGAAACTATCTCTCACCTGGACTTTTGAAGAAGGTCTCTGTCTAGAAAACAGTGTAAGGGGTAGGATTCCCATAAGAGTATATGGTACAAAGAGAAAGTTAGTTCATTCCAAAAACTGTGGAGGAGGAGGATAATCTTATTTGATAAAGAACAGTTACATGTACAAAATCTGTGCGCAGCTGTAACCAAATAAGCAGAAACAGGAATTACCGCAGTAGGGCAGGTCACCAGAAACAATACCCTGTCTGAAAGTCGCCAGTACAAAGGGAGGGGATGAACAGCTTCCAGACTACTTACTCACTAACAGCTCACTCTTTCTCTGAACAGTCCAAATCTCACGCTCTCACTGATGTCTTGTGGCGTTTTGTTCTGTAGGCTAAACACGCATCGTGTCAAAATGTATTTTCTTCTATCAATTTCAATTTAAATTCAACTGATTGTTCCGTTGTTCTTGTATAATGAGTATGTACTCTTTGCCCCGCAGTACATAAAGACAAAATTTTTATAATATTACTGTGTGATTCACTTTATTTTTAGGGTAATACATACAAAAGCATTAAAAAGTAATTGCCTAAAGCAAAAAAGCAAAATTTAGGCTCTTTATGGGTCAGGCAAAGGCAACCACGGAGTTCAGAAAAGCTATTTTCAGACACCTGTTGTTTCTGTGCAGAATATAATAAAACTGACATTTGGAAGATGACAGAATAGAAAGTGACTTGAACAGAGGTGAAAGAGGAAAGAAAAACTATCCCTAACATATTCTGCATTTGTTTCTTTTACCCTTAGGTACCAAAAGACCCCCATCACCATTGCTGTTATCAAAATGTTCCCAGGCACAGCAAAGTAAGTTGATAAGCAGTGCAGCAGTACAGCAAGCAGCAAAAGCAAAAAGCAGCCACTAACGAGCACTAGACTCTAACACACAGTAAAGCAAGCAAGCCCCATGGCAAGCACAGGAGCCTGCCGATTAATAGCTAGACAGCAATAACAGCTATAAATTCGATCTAGCACATTCCAATCAAATCTGTCGTTATCTTGAACCCTTTGAGCCCCAGGCTGGGCACCAAAAAGGACTGTCGTGGTTTAATCCCAGCCAGCAACTCAGCACCACGCAGCTGCTCTCTCACTCCCCTCCGGTGGGATGGGGGAGAGAATCAGAAGGGTAAAAGTAACAAAACTCGTGGGTTGAGACAAAGACAGTTTAATAGGGAAAGCAAAAGCCGTGCGCACAAGCAAAGCAAAACAAGGAATTCATTCACTACCTCCCATGGGCAGGCAGGTGTTCAGCCATCTCCAGGAAAGCAGGGCTCCATCACGCGTTAACGGTTACTTGGGAAGACAAATGCCATCACTCCGAACACCCTCCCCCACCCCCCACCCCCTTCCTTCTTCCTCCAGCTTTATACATGCTGAGCATGACATCATACGGTCTGGGATATCCCTGTGGTCAGTTGGGGTCAGCTGCCCCAACTGTGTCCCCTCCCAGCTTCTTGTGTTCCCCCAGTCTGCTCGCTGGTGGGGTGGGGTGAGAGGCAGAAAAGGCCTTGACTCTGTGTAAGCAGTGCCCAGCAGTAAAAACATCCCTGTGTTATCCACACTCTTTTCAGCACAACTGCAAAATGTAGCCCCATATTAGCTACTATGAAGAAAATTAACTCTATCCCAGCCAATACCAACACATTGACTCATCTATTCTCCTTGCAGTTTGAGAAAAACCCTGGACATCTTAGCAATCACCAGTACAGGGGACCACTCTTGGCTCGAAAGATCAATGTACTTTACTTGAGTCTTCTAGCCAAGGCAATACCATTCTGCCTTCTGCAATCACAGGTTAAGTACTTTATGAAATGAGCACACCAATTTTTACATTGTGGGACATAGGTTAATCTTCCTCCCCCAAACCAACTCAAATCTGCCATCTGCCAGTACCTAACTCTATTTAAAATTATCTACTTGTCTCAAAGGAGTGTTGAATCTGTGGACATTAGTAAATGAATTAAGACATTTGTAAGCAAGCCCAGGTAAATGTTCTTATCCATTCAGCTAAGGTCCTCAATCCGTCACCCTGGATTCACTCCAAGAATCTAGAATTAGGAACACATCAATTATATTCTCCTAAGCCTCACGAGGCAGAAAAAACTTCTATCGAATCTACTTGGAGTGAATGCAGGTTCAGAGAAATGTAAATTTTAGTGAATTTATGTGTTGGTGACATATTTACCTCTGAGGACCAATACTACAGGAGACATGACTTCTCTGCTCGGAATTCAATAGTACTCCTAATGACTTGGTTTTGATTTTTAATATAATGGTATTATTGAATTTCTGGGAATAAAACCTGTAATTATTCTGTTTTGTAATGAATACTGCTGTGATGACTCCTTACCTGAACTAAAAATAAAAGACCAGATTTTGTCCCGATTCAAAATGCACCTATCTGGTGACAGCAGCAAGGAGTAATTCTGCTTTTCAAAAGTGTAATGGCACCTTCTACACAGTTTGGCAGCACCATAAGGACAGTGTAAGCAAGCAAGACACAGCGATAGCTGCAGCTTTATCTTATTTCTCTGATGGTCCAAAGGGGTGTAGGAAAGTCAGACAGAAGAGACTGACGAGGTTTGGGAGCTCTTATTGTCTACCTCAAATACATCATTACTGAAGCATACAGAGATAGCGTGTGCTTATCTCCGTGTGAAGACCTAGCATCTTAGCTGCCATTTCCATACAAAGAAATCAATCAATCTTAAGAAAGTAACTTCAAGAGAGGATGGATATATCCAGCTGCAGCTATTTTAGTTTCTCCAGCTTCTCTCATTTACGTTTTCGTACTTATCTCTCCCTGATTTTCCTTAATGCAAACCAGCTGAATTTTTTCCTCCTGGGAATGGGTTATCATGCTTTCTGGTTGTTTACAAAACCCCTACCAGATACATTAACTGTCAGGATTAGAACAAAACCATTAACTGTGGAAAAAACAGTGGTCCGAGTTCGCAATCAATCATTGCACTCCATCTACCAACTGGTGTGCTCTCTCTCTGCTGACAGACCCTATTCATGCTGGATTGAACTGGGTTCTCTGAGAGAGACCACGACCCTCACCTGCCACTTGACATTAGAGAGCTCCGCCTGGTTCACTAATGGATAGATCACATCAATAAACCTGATTCTTTGCACTGAGTTGGGGAAGCAGATGGAAAGAGAAGATTAATCTCTGCTGACTGATGTTATAGGAAAGATGTAAAAGATAACAGAAATTACTGGCTAGGTCTCATACGAACTCTGGTTCACTGATGCAGAGATCAGCTTTCCCAGTAGGCTGCAGAAGGAATTGCATTTTTGTTTCTCTGTGAGCACTTTATGCCTGTCTTCATCTTCTGTTAACATTCTTCTGAGATGAAACCTTGTAGCTGGTGGTGTTTGCCCTTAGCACAGGCTTATGACCAACTTCCACAGAACCATATGCCGGCATTTAACATAAATCCAAGCCAGCACAGAAACTACATTATGCTGTAAATTTGTCTCAGATTATTTTCTGTGCAGAATCACAATCAAAAATTGCTTAGGAAGAGACAAAAGTGAATTTCTGCTTCCTCAGAGCCAATATTAATACTACCATAATCCTGGAAAAAGCTCCAAGATCACATCAGATCAAATGATAATCAAAATTTGGGGGAAAGAAAGAAAGAAAGAGAAGAGAGCTATTATCCATATGCAAAACCAGAGGAAACATCTGTGGGAACTGGAGATAAGCCTCTTCTAACAGCTTATTCAAATGTTTCAGAAAAACACTTTACATACGGTAATGCTTGAATTTGGGTGAGTCTACACTGAGGACCTGCTTTCTTTACAAAGTGAAGACTGAAAGCCAAGAAAGAAAAATACTACTAGGGCTGCAAGTGCCTTCCTTACTGCTTATGTATTCTTTCACATCTGGCCCCTGGCAGGGTACTGCTCCACTGCTGGCTGCTGCTAGAGAAGGACTGGAGAAGTCAGGCATGGCAACCTACAGCTGAAGCTTCAAACAGCAATTGAGACACAACATTATCCCAATTCACCCTGAAAGCCAACGGGATTTAGTAACTTAAAGGAGTGGATACTGTCAAAAGCCCCAAACTTCCTCTCTTTAGATGTGCAAGAGTAAATATCTTCCTCTGCAATGCACCTACCTTCTTGGTGGTGTAAGAAAGAATAGACTGCTACAGCATACAGAGGGCACCTGTAAACATCCTATTATTTGTTTCTCCAAATTCAGATTTGGGCTGCTAGCTCTCTCCCCCAGAGGAGGAGTTCACTGCTGTGATATACGCATGTCTAGGATCAAAAGAACCTGTATAATCAGCCAGTTCCGCTGAGCCTGCCCCTTCATGCTCCTCTGCTATGCTGCACTCTGTGAAGATGAGCAAGGGGAGCAAACAGTGCTAAGACACACTTTGCAAAATTGAGCAGGAGAGCCAGATGCAAAGAATGAGTTATGGTGCTGGGTGGGCAAGCAAAGAAACCTGCTACAATTTTAGTTACTCATACTCTTCGTTGCATGATTGTCCCATTACCTACCTTCAGAGGAGAGTAAAACTAGGCTTATGTATTGCTGAAAAAATATCAAGAGGCTCTGTTCTCCTTACAGGCTTCTTCTGGTATCTCAGAGAACTAGCAGTACTTACAGAGACTTCTTCTAGGTTACAGTAAGTGACCTGGCTCTGAATACTGTTGGTGATACTCACTTCTGAAGGAGGCAGCAGTTGGGAGTGAACCTGACAGCCCCTTAGTGCACTTTCTGATACTGGCAGTGTTCATGCTATTCCAGTTCTCTCTCCAAAGGAAGAGAGAGTGGTGGAAAGAGCCGAATTTTCCAGCGAGGACTTGAAATGCTCATGTGAGCAGTAAAAATTTATATTACAATTACTTAACTTGTTCTCTGCTCTTCTGGAATCATATCCCTACCAAGATAGAGAGAGAAAGAGAGGAAGTTGTCTCTGAGATGAGGTATTTTAATCTTGGCCAGTTCCTGTCTTGAATAAGTTAAGCTTTCCAGGGAGCAAATCAAAGAAGAGAGGTAGGGCACAAGTACTCCTCCAATCTCTTTTACAACCCTTGCTGTCTTCATAAAGCTGAAAGAGAACAATTGCTCTAAATGTCTCAAAAGGCACATGGCGACAATTTCAAAAAGCAAATGGGGTTTGAGAGACTCAGAGATACATTATTTACCCAAAGATTAATTCAGAAGTTGGAACAAAGGTTGAAATTTCCTGACTGAGCTACTGGACATTTTAAAAGGAGCTATAACCAGAAGGAAGTTAAAGAAGTGAAGTATTATTCTGCCAGTGACTGACAGGATCTGATTCTGCCTCAAGCTGCAAGCAGGCTGAAGTTTCCATCATAATGGATCTGTGAACCTTGGCTCACTTATTGATGTCCATAGCTGTGGTTCTCTTGCAATTCTGAGTCTGTGATAACCCGTGATGAACTCTGTGCTGCCACTACTACACTACCAGCAGTCACTCAAACAGCCAGATTCATGTCACTGCAGTGACAGCACTGTCATAACCTCTGAGTTACAGCCACTACCACCAACCTGGCAACTGTGCACGTACATATGATGCAACTGTCATTCCTGTTCTCCAGTTCTTATTGTTCCTTGGTGGAAACTTGTATACTACACTTGCATACTCTCTCTCATATGCAACATGCCAAGATTTGTAGACTTGGGAGACTACCGCTTAGGGATTCAAGAAGGCAGAGGGTTACACCTTAGGCCCAGAAGAGGGTGATGCTTTATCATTAATGGTACTCATTTCCACAGATGCTTTTTGGAGCTGGACTTCTCTTTGTGCACCCAACATTACCAGAGACACTGGATGATGGCACTATACAGTCATCCAGGTCTTTGCTTTGCCCTGATGTTTGGTATTGTCTTCTCACCTGTTTGAATGTGGCAGAAAGAATCTCCAGACCCTGTTAAAATTCCTTTCTGGTTCAACTCAAGCTGCACTTATTGGGATGGCAGGCTTGACTGCCTAACCGTAGAAAGAGGTTAGCTTTTAACTTTGTAAATTTTGTGTGCGTAACTCTATGGTGTTGATGAAATTTTTTACTCAAGTGTTCTTTTGTTTAACTTGCGATTTTTTCAAGCAAGTTTGAAGAAACTTCAGAGATTGCATTGAAAGGCTTCTTGTCAGCATAGGCCACCACAGATATAAAATCTGGTTTATTTCTGGCTTCTGTCACTAGTGGAGCATATACTGGCAGCCAAGATTTCTCATCATCTTGAGTCAGTCCTATAGGTGCTTATTACTCAAAGGCACTTTACAAGTAATCACAAGCAGTAAAGGACAAGGAATAATGTTGTTTTTCATCCTAGATATTCAGTCTCTCTAATACTCTAGCATTTTATGTAAGTCCTATCTTGCCTAACCAACCACTCTCAGCTTCTCCTTCTGGACTACTCCGTCCATCCATTTGCACACCCACTCCTACTCCTTTTCTGCCCAGTCATTTCCAGCTTTCTTCTCTCCACTCCTGACAACTCAGCCTCTTTTAACCTCCTCTCTCCTGAACTCTTTCTCCAACAGATGACAAAAATCCCCATCCAGCCTCCTTGCAAAGAAATCTTACTTAAATACAACACGAAGTTTTCAAAAAAAAACCCTGAAAAAATATGACATTTTCAAAAAATTAGGAGATTCTATAGAAATGGAAAATGCTAGGAAGCTTTATCAATAAGAAATATAAATATGGTCATTTGCCAATAGTGATTTTTTTTTCAGATTTTGACATCTAGATAACTTGGGGAGAGGACTATCAGGTCTGGTAAAAGAAAAACACACTTTTTACTTCAAACTAAGCTGATTTGTCAACATGTATACAAACATATGGCTATGAATTGGAGAAAAGAATAGTGGTAACAAGTAAAGCCACCAATACATACCATTAAAATACTCTGAGACTTCCAGCTGTGTTATGATAATTAATGCACTGTGCACAAATCTCTCGAAGCTATAAGCAACTATTCTTTAGGTCTAGGCCTATGAATCATTAGAATTTCTATGCAAAATGTCTATTTCTATTATCATTATTAACACTAAAATTGTCAAATTCATTAGATTAATATTCTCTCTGTAAGCCATACAAACTAAGAAATAGTATATCATAATGTAACACACGCATGACATGAAAACAAAGAAACAAATATATAATGATTCTAGCTGTGACACAGTATGTTAGTGAGGTTGATAAACTGAATCTTCATGCTGATAGCATGTTGTAGACTCAGATCTATTATGCTTTGGAACTGATGTGTTATTATCTCTGGACAAGTTTCACACCAGGAGATGATGCCTGCTAGCATAATTTTAAAAATGAAGGGATTACAAACAAGATAAATTTCATTGTATTGTTACCTGAATTAGTATCAACTAACAGGAATTTCATATAACATAAGCCATTTGCCAAAATACTGGCATTGGGTGGTCCCACTACAAACATATAGACTATAAACCAGGCATGGTTCTATTAATCCTACTTCAGCAATTATGCATCTGAATCAGTATTGCATGGTAATTGGTCTACAGGGAACAATAATATTTGTGTTTGTTCTTTTTTTTAATACAGTATGGTTCTTTTTTAATACAGTATGCTTACATTTTTACTTTAAAGAAAATATATTAGGGCCTTTGGTAAATATTTGCAGTATTGTTGAGTTTGCTGGTAATGATTAACTAATTGAATTTAACATACCATTCTCTTCCTGCTGTTGATTTTAATTTGTGGCTAAGTGAAAGTTTAAGAGTTTTTGGAACACAAAGCAGATCAATGTACAGTGTCAATACATTTCACAGATGAATTAGTTATTAATGGGCATATGCAGAACTCATTTAATCAAATAGCACCTTATCCCTTTTATAATGTTAAGAGTTACAATTGGAATTGTACAGAATTTAGACATAAAGCTCTGATTTCTACCCTAGTATAAACAAAATAAGAGAAGGTAAATTTATGATTAAGAATTCTTTACTAAAATTTAGCATACTGTGCTGATTAACAGGCTGGAACTGATTAGAAATGGTATTGCTTTGTCAGGTTTTTTTTGTGCGTGCATCAGAGACCAAGTATACTGATTTGGCATAGGAATGCCAAACATATTTCAAATATAAGACAGATATTAATGACAAAGTTAAATAGATATGGAACAGTTCTATCGTAGAAATTTTATTTCAAAAAATTGAAATATTCAATGATATGGAATTCTTTATTTCTAGTTATATATTTATCAGCAGTTCCTATTTCAAACTAGCTAGTAAAAATACTACAGATTAGATATATAATTCTTCTTAACTTCTTTGATTGGTCATTCCTTATGCTACAATTATATGTCATAATATTTCTAAAACAAACATTTGCTAAGTAGTAAATATATTGCAAGCTAAGGATCAGATCTGGCAAATGTGTAAGCATGCAAATAGTTTGCAACAGCTTGCAGAATAAGGCCATGGAGAATTAATACAACCTCAGTTGTGCTCTTATTTTCTTAAGTGAAGGCAAACAAGATTTGGCAGTCAAAGTTTACCATTATGTATGTACCATTTCTGTATGAAATGTTATTTAAAGTACAATTTAAAAAAAATCAGATATAAAGATGAGGAAGTCTATCCCAGATGTTTTTGACTATTGTAACGAAAATTTCTTTTCAAATTACATACTGTCTTCTGTGTCAACAGTTAGCATCATGCAAACACTTAAGAGTCACATACCCATAACTGCTATCGTGATATGTTGGAGAAAACACATCCATCTCTATAAGGTTGTCATGACCATTTGCAAGGACTGCTTGATTTCCTAATTCTCTATACACAAAGATACAAAAAGATGAAATTAGAGTGGCAATTTCAAATTAAAGAATGGGATGATCCCACAAAAAGAATATACTAATTCTGCTGCATAACTTTCTTTTTTCACAGATGTGCAAAACTGCAACTGCATTTTGAATGCATGATTTATCTGCTTTTATGATGTCCTCTGAACTACATGCTGGATTGTAACTTGAAGACACGGTGCTACAAGGCTACCATTAGGTGGTCCCTACCCTTTGGTGATCCCTTATTTACGTGCAAGTCCTTGAATAAAATTCCTGGCTGCTGCCTGTGGCAAGGCAGGCTTAAGGACTGAACAGCGCATAGTGGGGGATGTTGTTTACTTGATGAGGCTGGACCAGAGATGAAATAATAAAAGTGAACTGAGACTATTAAAAGACAGTCTCTTGCTGGGTATCTGGCACAGCCAGTCAGCCAGTAAATATGCAGAGGGCTGGCTACCAGAGTGAGTGGAGATCTCGTGTTCTGCAGATGACACTGCACAGCAGCAGGGGAGGGAAAGGACGGACCACAGACTCTGGCTCTCTCAGGGAATGGTGAGAAAATGAAGGGGGATAAACAAAGCTAGGCTCTATTATTTTGTTTATAACTGCGTATTTCTTTTGTCCTATCTAAACCAGAAAAGATTAGTTTTGGAAACAAAAATTGGGTCCATGCTTGCTTCAATGACTGCGTATCTTTGAAGAGGGTAATGATAAACTCAAGGAATACTGTGCAAATACTACTGAATTCTGGACTATCAGTGCTTGCCTAAGAGGCAGAGGACAAAATACACAGTGTGGTTAAATTTTAAGTATTCATGGTGACAGCAAGGGATTTTTGAGCAGGAAGGATGCCAAAGAGATCAAGCAAAAATCCGAAGTAAGACGAAGGAAACTTACAAGCATATGGGCCCAGTGTGCTAGGATACAAACAGATGCTTGGTGAGCACCTGACTGCATAAGAATGTCAAAAGAAAACAGAACTTTTTTATTCAACTTTAGCCTTTGAAAACAATACTGCTCATTTGACTTAATGAACATATCTAACGTGTGTATATACTGACCCCATAATTATGGCATGTCAATCTTTAAAAATGCATTCATGCTCTCATCAATCTATGTAGAGTCGAGTCCTGTTTCTTCCACTTGCAGACCAGCAATGTGGCATGCCTGCAATGATACATGGGGTCTTCAGAAGAGCAGGACTTGAACTCTATCCCCATTTTCTGCCTTTATTTTGTACCATGCCTTCTAAATATAAGTACCATGTCTAATCAAGTCCATGTGTTAAAACCTGCAAGACTTACAGAATGGAACAATTTTGAATTTGATTACACCAGGCACTGTTTTAGTGGGTGGAATGTGTAAAATAGCTGCTTTGAGCAGACTTTAACCTCCAGCAAAACTGTGCTTTTACAGACAATCAATCAGCCTCTACACAAATTGATTTAAGACTTCCCTGAAAACTATCAACATCCTTTCCACACCTTAATCAATACTGAAGGTGCTAGCTTCATTGGCAATCCACCCCAATAAAGACATATGGGTATGTTCATCACACTTTCGGAGTTTCTAAAATCTTTGCATTCTAAAATGAAGTTTGGATCAAGCTTGCAGAATGGTTATGAAATAACACATTCTAGGAATTGTTTTGTCTGTGCCACTTCTAAGGTATTCTATCACTTTAAGTAATGCCTTTAAAATGGTGAAATATTTTCCAGCCACCAAGTATTTCTTCAAGGAGTTCCCTCTTTCTTCTTGGTAAAATTAGTACATAAGTAACTTCATACAGGAATGTTCCTACCCAGTCTATTGTTAAGTATAAGTTAGGGGTAAGAGAAGACTAAGCAATATCAGTATAGACAATGAAAAACATGTTCGTTTCTATAAAAAATCCATAGTCCATCATACAAAATACAGCCATCTTTCAAAAAATGAGGTTTTTTTATACAGCAAATCAGGTTAGAAAAAGCAAAGCTCTTACTTGATTCACAGCCATGTTAGCACAGATTCTGAATCAAGTTTGATAATATTCTCAGAGATTTATTTCTTGACCGGAATATGTAAATTTCCCCTTGCTGACAAATTTATCTTAGACATTCAATGCCTAAAATTAATGAAATATTGCCTGAGAAATGCACTAAGAGATGCTACCAGCTTACAGCTATCAACAAATTTACGAATTCTAGCATACTTTTTCTCTGCACGTCTCTAACATACATAATGGGTTGTGCATTAGAAAAATTCCGCACATTCAAATATTTAACAGAGAAAGCATTTAAAGAAGTGATTTACTATGTATTTTTAAATATCAGTAATTTAGATCCTACTGGAATGCAAAGCCATGAGAATGTAACTAATGATCCTGGTGCTCAAGAACTCATTACTAAAACTAGTAGGTGAATAAAAACTTAAAGACTAAGGATAATAAAAAGCCTACTAATATTTAATTACTTAATCATCATTTATAATATTCAGACACCTGACATGTAGTCATGCATTTGCATGATTTTGGTGTCCAACCAGTAATTCAAAGAACAAAATGGAAAGTTATTCAATATAGTCCTGCTTTTTTATTTCTTCAAAAGCTAATATTCTTCTATGGTGCTGGCTTCTCCAGCAGATCTATTGCTTCTATAGCTGAACCTAACTCGCAGCAGGTTGGGGAAGAGTCAAATAGTAAAGATCATTAATGTCCAACGAAAAGGTCGTGTAGTCTGCAGGAAATGAGAGCAAATCTGCAGGAAATATTTTCTTACTGTCTTGCTTTTTTTTTTTAATGTAGATTTTACTGAGCCAAATAGAGTGAAGACAATTTCTGCCACTGCTCAGTAACCTCACTGTCATTTAAAGATGGCATCAAAGATGAAAGAAGCACTCATGCAATCCAAGTTACAGTTTTAGGCCCTCATACAATTTTAAGCAAAGAGTCTTTTCATGTTTAAAAAAACATAAATGGGAATTTCTGTTGGACGTTATTGATCTGTCACCTCACAGTTCATTCATTTAACCCGTAACAGCAATGCTTTACACAAAAGTATTAACTCTACACAGAGCCAAACTGCAGAATATTCTATTAGATATACAACTGAATCCAGTATTATGAAATATATATTTTGAAGTCACTTCCATTACTACTGCAAAATGATAGGGACTAAAACTTCCCTCAGGCTTTGCAAATACATCCCTCTCACCTACATGCATATACACAAAACCAGCCTATTCACTATCCAGCTATATATGACAGCAAGTTGTATGTCATTTTTATGCCACCCATCACCAATATGCACCCATAGAGATAGAAAGATAGCTATGTATATATGCTGACATTCACATCCTGCACCTCTAAACGGCCATCACCTAAGTCAGATAAAAAAGAGGGGGTGGGGGGGAGAAGCTGACTATGGGCATAAGCTAAACTATTGCCAAAGATAAACTTTCTTTCAGGCTGAGAAAAGGATGAAGGAAGAGACCTATCACAAAGTTGTTAATATAGTTGAAACTGAGCCTAAGAATCACACTCAGTAGGGCACCTTAACCAAAAAGGGAGAAATCAATGACAAATAAGTTCTTCACCTCCAGAGTTCCAGCCAAGTGAGACTACTACAGTAGGGCTCTGTCACTTTTTATGTGAAATTTTCACCCAACAGCTCATTCACAAGTGTTCAAAACTTGAACACTCAAATTCCCTCAGCTTTTCATCAGGAACATTTAAAAGATGAAAAGACTCTACTCAGCAAAAATTATTTACTCCATGTTGGAAGCATATTCTCATTCAAGCCCTATGTCTTTTTCTTTATAAACACAATAAAAACATATATGGCAATAAAATCAAACATCAAAGACCTTAGCCATCTACTGAATATTAACCAGTGTCTGGAAAACGTCACACATCTTCCCACTACAAATGTATTTGTTCTATAAGAAAACTCTTTCTTAATGTACTAAATTGTCTGACAATGAAATCCTTCAGTGGAATCCTAGTCCACACTGTCTATGTCTCCTAAGCAATACAGAAGGGTCCAAGAAAACTAAGAAAAGAAATAGCCATTCCCAACAGAAGAGATGCCTGAAACATCCATGGGGACAAAACTACCTAACAGAGAATCTTAAGATCATGTATGTTTTAAATTAGTCAAAATCAGCTGGACTATCTTTAGTTCACTACAAAACATAATTTAAAGGGATTCAAAGAATGAACTGAAGGGATTTCATAAGCATTTTCAGGAATTACTGTCAGCTTCAATATAGTTATAAATGTTCAGTTTGATGACTAAATTGGAATATTATGGCTTTCATTAACAAAAAATTAGTGCTGATTGAGTGTTACATGAGCATTAATCACTGTAGGTAAACTCAGCTCTGTGCCAGTAAGTCCTATAAAAATTTTTTTATACATCATTCTGCATCTAAAGAAGCTAGCATCACCCTTTATATTAGCTGCTTCTTTCCTAGAGACAATTATCAATTCTAAAAGACAAAAAAAGAATGAGGACAAATTTATCATTATATATATCTCGTTATATATTTAAGTGAGTTCTTTTGTCTCACGAAATCCCAGACAAATTTAATAAACACCTAGCCTCACAGGGGTATTTCTTTAAAGGGACCAAGTGCAAGAGTTAAAACATATTACTGAAAGTTTCTTGGCATTCAGCCTGTATGGCAGTATTTATGCGACACATAACATATCTGGCAAGCAAGGCAAGAAATTTCTTCAAACAGTCAAAAGTCACAGATTATGAACAGGAAGGAAAATGCTCATCTGGAGAAATTAATATACTCTCTGAGTCCGGTTACTCTGCAATAGGCATTGTAAGGGAAAAGAGTGTCACTGTGAATTGTAGAGAGAGGATGGATTTTATAGTACTGAAAGTTTTCACTTTTGTTTGCTGAATGAGGGGAAATATTAGCTGCTGGTCATCTTTCATCAAGCTAAATGTTTTCTTTAGAAGTGCCACAGTCTGTAGTAGTACCTAGGTAATTACCTGCTTTCCAGTGGCGCATTACTGCCAAGGACCCAGCTGTCCTGCAGCTGGACTGACTCAGGTGTGGTTTGCAGCTCGGCGGGCAAAGCAGCCGGCGGGGCCGGACTCTGATTCCTCCTATTTGTCAGTGAGTTTCTGTTAAGTGAGGTGATGGATGGGTGATGCTGTGCTGAATGTTGCTTGTGAGAAGGTGGCAAAGGCTGCAGGGTCGACTGGCCTTGGTTATTTGGAGGTTGTTCTAAGAAGAAAGAAAATTAAAGTTCGTTATACACCATCTTAGCATTTGCTACAACCAAAGCAGAATAGGAAATTCAACATAATCCTATCATCTAATATATTTCCATATTATTCTATTAGCAGACATTCAGTGACATTCTCTAAGAGCAAGTTTACCCTTGATACACCAAGTTCTAATTAATATACAACAGATGGTAAAATTGCTTTTGGTTTTAATTTGTTTCAGTTTTTTTTAATCTGGTTTTATTAACACCTACAGAAAATAGCATCTGACAGATCCCCTAATGTGCCTTTAGATTTCAGCTTTTTTTAACAAACCAACCCTGAAATTAAATGGGTAATTTCAGTAGAATACAAAGGTTTTCGAAATGCATATAATCCCTATAATTATTTAATGGAGTTTTTTAAGCTTTATTTAACTGCAATAAATTATTACAAGCTAGTTGCTAAACAGCAGTAGACTACTCTAGTTTAGTGCATTTCAAATAAGGCAGATCTGCACTATGATCTGCTAATAGATGCTAAGTATTCTTTAGCAGAAGGTCACTCTGTGAAGCAGATGTTGCTTCATGGATATTTAACAGACTGAATCACATCTGATTACAACGTCAGAAGACTCATATACTTAATGACCGTCACATCCATTAGAACACACACAGAACAGATTTTCCAATTTCACACTATGCAATATAACTACAGTTTGGAGTAAGTCACAGGTGGTCAGAGAGCCAGGCCATCAAAACAAAAGGAAATATTTTTTGACTTAACCAAAGCACATAACACCCATAAAGCTTAAAACCAAAACCTCAGAACAGCAAAACCCACAATCAAATACCTCCATCAATGTTAGGTTTTAACGATCTGGTTTGTAAAATCGGTAGTAAGTCAGTCAGAAATAGAAGACAAACCTTGCCATACAACACAATGAACACAAAATTAAAAAAAAACCTCAAGACACTTCATTTATTATGATTTAGCAATGACTGATGACACTTAAAAATGTAACACTTAACAATATGTAATTCAAATTGCAATCTATTTTCTAAACTAATGTAGTAGAACACACTTAGTAATATAAATGCAAGCCTTAAGCAGAGCAGAAGATACAGGGCCTGCACCTTGCTCACAGTATAAATGCTTTCACGTAGTTTGTAAATTAGTTGTTTGATCTTCATAAGCAATTCCAGTGTGGAACTTGTTAAAACTGCAAATTGTTACAAACCCAATAATAATAATAATACCTTGGTACAGAGAACACAGGAAAAGTACTTCTGTTGAAACAGATGTTTCCAATAACTTACAGGTGACTACTATAAAAATAACAGGGAGTAATTTCTCATGTCATGAACATAAGGAAATTTGAGAATGTTAAGGAATAGATGTGCTAAGCTTAAACAGAAAATCCAGCCTTTGGAATAATTTCCTTTCCAAGAAACCCATTCTCCTTTCCAGTTATCTTCAATGGTCAATACAACTTCTGTCACAAACAGCACCAACGGTGAATCTGTCATTAAAATAATGACAGCATTTGCATTGCCAAGAAGGTTTTCAAAACCGAATCCCTAATACATTACTGAAAAATTAGTTTCCAGGAAGGACACAACTGATGAGCTTTGTCTTTACCAACACCAACACAAAAGGTGTCACTGCACGTGATAATAATCCCTATCATGGGCTTCAAGCCACATTTCAACAAGCCAGCTAAAGGAAAGTTAACAGACTAACACTAGCAAAGTCTTTTTTTCCCCATTTCTACTTAAAATTTTATCTGATTTAGATTACAAGCTATTTATCATCTGGTGCAGAATTAATTTGATAATATAGAGGTGTATGTGTATATATAAATATATATATGCACACATATGTCTGTGAAGATTTACACATGTGCATATGTAAATACATATATGTATAAATGATTAATTACATGTCAGAAAAATTACAAGTGAAATTAAATAATTTTCAATAACTTATTTTTAATCAGATAAATTACTTAATCAAAATTGTCCTAAGGACCTGACTTTTTGTCGTTGTTATTCCCTTTTTTGACTCTCCTACCTGCCTAGCCTTGTTGAACAGTGTTGCCATGATCAGTGCAACACGGTCCTCCTCTGTAGCTCCTACCGGCTGAAACATTATTCTGACATCCCTCTTCTTCATTAATTTCTTTTCTCAATTAAAATCTCAGCTGAAAATCAATCTTTTAATTCATCATTTTTACTACTAAAGATCTTGCACCATCCTCTGCTAAAGACAAAGCAGAGGATAAAATAATGTTGTTCTTTTGCACAAAGGTGGGTGTGTGAGTAAGGGGACTATGCCAGGCCTGCAGGCTTGCCTCGGGTAGATGTCAGACCTTCCCACACACTCTACCAGTGAGGAAGAGGGATAGTAAAGGCTCTGTAAAGATAAATGCATAGATCTAGTAAATACACCGATAACATGCTGGAGGAGTGAAACTGTATTCCTCAGCCCATAGGCCAGCTACTCGGGGCCACTGTTTGGGATTTACATTATCCCCCCCGAAATTTACTATGAACCTACAAAGCCCTTCAGATATACAACGTATAAAGATTACTGACGCTGAAACTACAGAGTAACATATAAAATAAATTAAGAGTTGTGGGTTGGGCTTGTAACCATAAGACATAGGCTAGACGGGACCCAGAAGGCATAGCAAGTGCAACTTTGCAAAGATCACACATCCTCGAAGCCCACTGTCTCTCTCCATAGGATGCTGCCAGGTGATGTTTTCTAGTGTCCAAGGGCGACTTCAATTGGCAGGAAATCTACAGCCTCCACAGAGTCAGAAATGCCTGAAAAATCTGGAATGATTTATTCTCCTTCTAATTGTGCAAGAGCTACAGGTAGAATTGAGCCTAACAAGATTAGATTTTCCATAAATCAATAGAGCTAAAAATCTATATTCCTCCAAATTTCCTCAGTCCTGTATTGTCACTCTGAGTGAGAGATCACCGAGGACTGCTCTTTCGATCTTTCCTTCAACCTGCCAGATTTCCTGAATCCACAGTTCTTCTGATTGCCATGCAACTTCTAACAGAAACTTCAATCTTGCACCACTGATTCATGAGGAAGATATAATCATCACAACAGTCATGTTTTGAATACTGTTCTTCGGTCGGAGCCAGATTGCCTTTTTTTACTCCTCTTTTAAGGAGTTAATAGCTAAAGAACAGCTTTCAGTATTAGTGCAACTTTCACACAAAGCTATCAGTCTTACGTAGTAACTAAGCCTCTCAACATCCTTGTGACACTATGAAAATATTCTCATTGCACATGCAGGGAAACTGAGGCATATATAGTAAATGATTGACACTGGTCTCCTGAGAAATCAGCATCAGAGCCGGAAAAGTACTGGTTTTTTTGCTTTTCATAATTAAGGAACCGATAAATACAGTGGGAGTTTCTTACAGACTATCAGGAAGAAGAAAGAGCATTCACAAAGCTGATAAAGCACAATTGTGTTGAAATACTTAAAAACTATCACACAAAGCTACAGTTGCTTTGCTTTAAATTGGATTTTAAATGCTATCCTAATTGATTTAATCTAAATGAGAATGTCTGGTTTACACTAAAAATAAGCAGGTAAGGGTACAGGTGGGCTTATGTCTAAAATGGTAAGTTTTAATTAAAACTTGCTTGTTTGGTCTGGACCTTAATGACTGTAGAGCAATCCCATTCATCTTAAAGAGAAGATTTCTGTAGCAAGAAGCAAATGTAAATTAGCCCAGCAACCAGCCTGTGCAGTCAAGTTGTTCAGGTGCAACAAAAAAAGCCCACGTTTTTGAGGCATTTGCTGCGTAAGTCAGCATTGGATAATTATGCATGAGAACATATGTACAGAACTCGGAAAAGTCACAAGAAAACGGGTAGAAAGCTGTCTTACTGCAGTTATATGAATTTTTCAAAACATATTTAAATTGTTATTTACCCTAGGGAACCACAGTGAAGCAAAGCAGCCATTTCAATTGTAGAGGTAAATTACATGCACTCTGTAGCCTTTCACAAACCCTTTTTCTCTTGTCTTTTTTCAGAAAGTAATCTACATTTAATTAATTTTATCATTTAATTGTTACAGAATTTGAACAGCATATGAAAGAATACAGAAAAACACATATGTGAAAGTAAAAAGTAAGGAGAGAGGGACATTTACAATAACTACTGCCATTTGGGGGAAAGGGGTTAATTCAGAAGGAGAAAAGCAGACCAAGTACCCATGAAAAAAAGCAATTTGTTGCACATTTTGTGTGATAGCCTTTCTAAAACAGACAGATCACTGAGACCTGTCAGCTAGCTACTCATCTAGGAAAAAGAGGTGATTTCCATTTGATAAGGATTAGGCTTTTTAATAGTGTATAATTAACATTAACTTTGAGTTTCCATGACAAACACAAAAGCGAAGACTTCCATTATAATATAAACATTTCAAATGTGCATATAATGTAATTCAATATCTACATCTGCAAGAGTCTTAACTCTTTCTAGTCAGGTTGCTCCTTTTTTCCCCTCTCTCTTTAGAAAAGTCTCTACCATGGTAAAGCAAATATCCATAACATATATCAGAAGTAAGCTGCTGGAGTAGACCGAATGTTTTAGAAAGCTGGTAACAAAAAAGATAACCTTTCATTTCCATGTCACTGGTCCCCAGTCTGCTAGCCCCCCGATCGCTAGTAGTCAGAAGTCATTTCCATAAGAACTGGTTGATTTCCTCAATAAAAGACTCTGATGGACTTGAAATTTTACCTAATTGACACATGGACATATCTCCAGAAGTACTGTAAGCAGAAGTGGGATTTACCTTGGAAATCCCTGCAAATTGAAGAGAGTGGGTATTATGGCTCAATTATTCCTAGAGCTCCCAAATCAGCTCTTTTTTTTTTTTAAGTCCCTGCTTACGGAGGGGTAAGACAGGCTACTTGCACCACTATGACCAGGGCTTCAGTGATTCTGCAGGCAAGAAAAGCCATTCATTCTAGAGGTCTCTGGTCTGGGAGGACCTTTCATGAGAAGCTGTATTTAATTAATGACAACAAAAAGAAGGCTATGGGTTTAGAGAAAAACTGTGTATTTCGGTGTCCATTTGTAATTAAAGCAGATCTGTATTTTGAATGAACCACTGCTTCAGCGTACTTTTCCTGCCAAGGTGTGCAAGACTCAAAGTTTCCTTTCTGACCATTTACTATAAGCTACAGTGGCAATCCAAGACAACTTCCTGTATCTGCTCATTTTGTGGTTAATCCCAAGTATTTGTTTAATCTTACCCATGTCCAAATTGGCTCTGCCCTGCCAACTGCTTTAAGGATCCAAACCACATACTCAACCCAAGGAATGAGGTGACACAGCACCTACCACCACAGGAGAGCCCTTTCACTTTGATTTGTTGTCAGCCTGCACTATCCCTTTCTGCTTGCTTTACAATCAATGGACATACAGACGGAAACAGAATTAACCCACAGCTGCTGCTGCTGACTTCCTCTTGAAGCACTCTGTGCTTCTGTGCTAGCTCCGTAGTGACAAGAATGTGGAGAAGTGACACAGACACTTTGATCAAGATATGCATCTTGTGTGTGTGTGTGTATACTATTACAATATAAAATGGGAAAAAGTCATACAAGTAGCTTGATCAAAGTGGGCCAATGTTTGTCTCCTCATCAGTACACTGCCTGTAGGGTCTGACAACCTGTCAAACGACCCAGGAGTGAGAAACTACCAGCCAATTTAACTGCAGGATATGCTCTGCAAGACTGCATTGCCTTGCTTATGCATCCTAAGTTTGGCTGGAACAGAGTTAATTTTCTTGCTAGTACCTGGTATACTGCTGTGTTTTGGATTTAGGAGGAGAATAAGGTTGATAATACACAGATGTTTTAGCTGTTGCTAAGCAGTGTTTACACTAAGTCAAGAACTTTTCAGCTTCTCATACTGCCCTTCCAGTGAGAGGCTGGGAGTGCACAAGAAGCTGGGAGGGGACACAGCTGGGACTGCTGACCTCCACTGACCAAATCCCATACCATATCACATCATGCTCAGCATGTATAAAGCTGGGGAAAGAAAAAGGAAGGGGGGAAATGTTTGGAGTGATGGCATTTGTCTTCCCAAGTAACCGTGAAGTATGATGGAGCCCTGCTTGCCTGGAGATGGCTGAACACCTGCCTGCCCATGGGAGGTAGTGAATGAATTCCTTGGTTTGCTTTGCTTGTGCGCACGGCTTTTACTTTCCCTATTAAACTGTCTTCATCTCAACCCATGAGTTTTCTCACTTACCCTTCTGATTCTCTCCCCCATCCCACTGTGGGGGGAGTGAGCAAGTGGCTGTGCGGTGCTGAGTTGCTGGCTGATACTAAATCATGACAAACTATAAAGAAAACCTGAATTTTGTTATTCACATTACACATTTTTCTTTAAATCTCAACATTACTTTTTGAAGAGAAATAAAGACTTCTGCTGTGAAAGGGAAGAAAGACTTACTTGATTGTGAAGGACTCAAAATGGTCTCATGGTGCACACATGGTAAGTGTCCATCTAAGTTCTACCAGATGGCAAGAGGAGAGGAGTAGCAGGAGCTCCTCAGAAACCATCAGTTACTAACAATGTTTTCACAAAAAGTTTCTAAAGTATATGAACGGAACTTTAAGCATACTTGACAGGCAGAATTTTTTGTCCCTGGTATCTTTAACATAAACAAGCTAAAAAGCTATATACCCTATATGATATGTGACCCTGTGAAGATAGATAAAATAACTTTCTATTTTATGGCATTTACTTTGAAAATCTGATTAAGATAGATGTCTCTAGTTCGTAATTCTTCAATGTCATGTTGTCATAGTTCCCATCAGCAAGATGCTTTAAAGGCTTTCGATTAATATTGCATGCCAGAACTGAAATTACATCCTTTGTTGTTTAGTTCTTAATGGTGCAAGTGATATCTATCAAGTAGTGTTTTATGAAGCATGTGTGATTTTTATTACAGGCTGTTTTCACAAATCTTCTTCAGGTTTCATAAAGACTGCTCATGGTTCACAACAAATATGCCCTGCATTTAAAATCATGCCAATTCTCAAATGCAAAATAAAACTTGGATTTTTCAGTGAGGTTTATTGATAGAACAAAATCTCTTCCTTAATTTAAATCTGTATATAGTCATCTTGATTAGCAATGCAAAAATATTACTGTAAGCCCCTCAACTCTGCATGAGAACTACGTAGTAAAAAAACCCAAACCCAAACAACAACAAATGCAATCATGTATTATTTTCACAAGCGACAGGTTATGTTTGCCAAATCTTGTAAATGCCTTAATTTTTAAAACGGAGGTGACACACAGATAAATCAGAAGATGCAACGTTCCCCCATAGTCCAAGTACAACAGAGATTTTCATTTGCAGCACCCATCTTTGTAAAACAAGACGCATATAGTTAAAACTTCTACGATTTACTGGAAACCAGATAACTAGGGGCAGTTGAGAAGGAATCTTAGGGTTGGTTACTTTCGGTCAACCTGCTTTTTAAACAAAAATGTGCAAAGTCAATAAGACATAAGTCTTAGAGGATGTATGAACAGAACGTATTTTTCACATATTTTTTTTGTCCAAAGACATAAAGAGCTTTCTCTTGATACCTAACAGAGTAAGGCAAATACGCTGCAGGAAGAAATACTGCCCATTGAGAAGAAAGCAGGCATTTCTTCCACAGATGGTGGTGAAAGGAAAAATCGGAGGATTTACTTCTGAAAGGTTTATTAAATGTTGTTTCCACTCTCTGTTGTTCACTGTGGGAACTGAACCAGCTCACTTTTAAAACATTTTTTCCATTAGCTGGAATCGATTCTCAAAGCATTCCAACATATTCACCTCCAGCCTGCAACCGCTCCATTAACCCCTTCAATACATGTGTAACATGCGATCAGTATTACGGCAGGCAAAATCTGTTTAATTTAAATACCATATAACAACACGCGCCTTCTTGTCTATGGTACCGTATAAGAGACTGTCTAATGAAAGGTAGTTACAAAAGCATATGGGGTGAAAGAGCTCAGGTTGGGAGAACGAATTCACCTGGATCAAGGAAAACCGATGAAGATGCTGTCATCCACAAGGCAGACATTCTAAGCAACAAAGTAAACTGAAACTTTGCACGTTTTCAACTGAGTTGAGGATGGCTTAATCACCTTATGAAAGCTGAAACAGAGACAAATATTTCAGCTTCAGTGAAAAAAGCTATGGTGGAACTAGTTCAGCAAACAACCTTCCTAATAGTGGCCTCTCTATCCCCAGAGGGATTTAAGAAGAAAGATGAAAACAGAAAAGTATAAGAATGCTGTTAAAATAAATTGAAATTTAACCTACTGGGGTAACATACTTAGGACTGTGCTTTACAAGAAAAAGAAATAAAAAAGATAACAAAGTGCATAATGACAACTATGCACACAGAATGAACGAGAAGTAATAGTGTACTTGCAATCCTGCTGTCATATTATGCAAACACCATCTCCTTCTACCCCAGGCTAACCCACACAGTAGTTAGCAAGGATACTAACAGACATTATTTCTGTTCTCTGTTTAGGACCTAAGGTCTGTGAAACCAAACAGAACCCTCCAATGGTAAAATGTCATTGACTTATTTCCAGCAATTTACCTGTACATCAAACTGGGAAAAAATGCTATCGAACAGTGAGAAATGACAAAAGCTTGCTCCCTTGAGACACAAAAATGACATTCTGCTTACATTATGCAGAGATTCAAAATACAATAATGCAACCTTTAGTGGTGTGCTCCTGGCCTGGCTTCCCTGCAGCGGGATTCGGATGTTTGACAGGACTGTGGGCTCATTTTTTTTTCCTCAGGGGATAGCAGTCTCGCAGAGCAATAGTCCCTGGGGCTGGGGATCATCAAGCCCATAGGCATCACTTGAAGTCACACTTGTTTCTGTTCAGAACAGACTTTTCTGCATCTTCATTAAACAGATCATCCTTCTTCCTTGTTCAGAGTCAGAAGTGAGAAAGTTACGCGATTACTGCTAGCTTCAGATAATCTTCTTCAATCTTCACAAATTGAAGGTTGGCTTTTTAACCAGAGAATTCAGGTTTTCATTGAAAGAAAACAAAACATGAAACACAAGTGGAGCAGTCCAGCTGAACGACTTTGTAGGGGGAGGAAAAATTCAGTTTTCCAAAATGCTGACATGGGGACTTGGAATGCATTTGAAAAATCTCTGAGAACATATCCAAAACCTGCCTGTAAAAGACAGGTAAAATGATGTGGGGTATCCCATTTCCTGCTTCGCTCATCTGGCACCTTATGTTTATACAAAATACACTCACCCACTTAATTTTGACTGCAAAAATTGTGAATTATAAATAAATTATGTAAAAAAGAAGTACCATGCTTCAGCTGTAAGCTGAGTAAATTCTATAATCCTAATTCAGGCAAAATGACAGTGTGTTAATATATGTACTCATTTCATACCACATGTTTAACTGGAGTGTGGTATGGATCGTGAAGTTTGATGTATGACTTCCTAATAGATTTCCTAGCATTTTCAAGTGTTGGATAATTTTGGTTCCTATCCAAAATCATTAATCCAAAGTGAGCTACGACTGTATATTTTTCTTTGTCTTCTGATTTTATTTCTTAACACTTCCAAGAAAAACAATTTGCCAAAGCTATTTACTTTAGAAGCACAGTTACTACTGTACAGGTTACAAACCCCCACACTTTCAAAACCTTTAACCTGAACAAATACACTCACAAGTCATGATTGTGTAATGCTGACACAACTAGTGCTGCAAAAAACTGCCTTTCTTCCCAACAAATAAAATAGCATCTAAAGGCTCTTTTCCTACTTACTAAACCTGACTTTTACTGACATATGGGTGACATTCATGAAGAAGGAGCAAACCACTAGATTTCCTCAATTCCAAGAGCCAGGGGGGAAATTCATCACTAAGTCAACTGAATTTTTGTCATGGACTTGTTAAGGTTAATGGCGCCTCTTGAGCATTTTGTAAATTTACAAATCCAAAAGTAGTTTGAAAGGCCCCCAAATTAGTTCATTATAAGTGATGAAATTCTTGACCAATTTCTGCATGCTAAGCCTTGTCTGGGAACACAAGGCCACACTAATAAAATCTGTGAAAGATAAGCTAGGAATGGGAGAACACAATATAAAACTTCTAAGCACAAATAGGTGAGTTTGTTTCATCAGATTTGAAGGAACTCAGATAAGAGAGATTCATGTTTTGCTTTGGAGGAAATGAAAAAGGAAGAGGGGCAGTGAGATGAAAAGAAAACCAGGGGGGGAAAACCGGTAGAAGAGAAGAGGTTGAATGAGTAATACATGGAGGAGATGCAAAAGTGAACAGCTAAGAGAAAAATTCTAAGAAAAATGAGAAAGTATATACAATTTTATTAGAAAATCCTAATAACCAAACTTTATGGCAAACACAGAAGTAAGATGCTCACTCTACAGCCTGCACTTTTTAAAAAGGAACTTAATCCTGGCCTCTACAGTTAAAGGTAAAAATTCTTACAGACTACAGCTTGGGCCTTAGAGCAAGAGAGAAATAAAGCAGTAGGTCACCAGTCGAATTTTGGTCTCCAGATCAATTAATTGATCTATCTGTTATCAAGTATAAGGAATATGCAGATCATGAGAGAGCAAAAGAATAGGGAACCAAGCTTCCAAAATAGCTTTTAAATACTTTTTTTCTCCTACTGTGCCAGGGAAGAGAAAGGCATAAGAGGGGGAGGTATCCACAAGAGCAAACTGAGGTACTATTGTTCTCTAATGACTTTAAATTAGCTTTTTAGGCTTATATGCGAATTAGAATTTTGCTCTTCCTCCTTAGTTTTAAAAAAAACCCACCACCAAACCTCTTGATTTTAGTAAGATATTATTCTATTCTAGTGACAATCAAGTCTAGTTAAGTATCAATCAAAAGAACAAATCCATTGCAAAACACTTCTTAAAAGATGTTCTGGGTTTCCAGTACAGCTGCTTCCCTTTTTGGAAGGAACATAGAGTCATTAACCCTCAAATCAAACATAAACCTTGAATTGCTAAGAGTTGAAACAAAACCTACCTTTCAGTCTGTCTGTCTCAGTTCATGTAACTTATGAACAAAACTCTCCCATATCTAGCATAGCATTTGAAGTAAATCTATGATAATTTCAGAGGTATCAGATGACAAAGAGAGTGATTTAATTAGACATTTGTATGTGTTCACTATTTATTCTGCAAATGCTGCAAAGGACAGTATGCTGAGCAGCTTAAACAGACTGTATTATAATTAATGATAATAAACAATTATGTCCAATAATAAAAAAAAAAGCTGGGGAAGAAGTTAGAGAAATATTTTTTAAATGTGTAAATCAGCAAATTGTGAAAATTAGCCTTTCTTACATTTAAATTCCATATATATTTTAATAAATTACTGTAGGCTTTGCCTTTTCCTGTACATATTTTCATTATGTCCTAGTTGTGTTGCTGCTCCAAAGCTGTTTCCAGCAGGTGATCTTTTATATCAGTTTCTAGCTAAACGTTACAGCTTTTTGCCTGAACCAAATGCCTCAAAAAACCATGGCTGATTCACGTCTTAGTAAGCTCTTCCTTTTAATAACACTGCTATAGTTCTAAGACAGACACTGACAGAACAGATAAAAGGTAGAGAAATCACAGCTCACAACTACACCCTTTGATTTAAGTAGCCAACTAGATAGTATACACATAAAGACCCAAAAAGAGCAGAGCTAAAATACATGTTTCTGAAACAATTGCAAAAATACACAAATAAGCATGGAGTAAATCACCACCATGGTGCAGTGCAAAGTGATGAAATCTCCCATATACTGTCAGCAAATGCAAGTTGAATTCCATGATGCTCCTGCCTTCCCAGGCCATTGCAGCAGCAAAAGAATCATTGCTGCTTCTTCTGGCATAAGCAAAGGCTAAATAAAATGATGCATTACAATTCTATGTCCTTCTAGCAGGATTAGAAATTCTGCATATTATTTAGTTCTTAAAAAAAAAAGATTGATCTGAAACCTCCTAATAGTAATTAATTTCTACATAAACAGAATTTGAGTTTCAACTTATTTAATGTGCAGAAAATGTATAAACTCCCTTTAAGCCTAACAGATGTCATTTCACCAGTAACACATTTGGCAAAAGTGTTTCTTGGTATGCTGGGAGAGCACTTACAAAGGCAGCTTGCTGACCATGTAACTCTGCTGATTTATAAAGCAAGCTATGCCACAGTCAAGGGAGATGACCTTACATAGACATAGAGCCAGAGAGCTGAATCACTGGAGTCCCTGGAAGCCTGCTGCCTTCTACTCCTGGGGAAACACCCCTTTACTTCTAGCATAATCCCGCCCCCTCCACCTGAACACATTTCCCTGCTCCATCTTCTGGTTAAACTATTGTATGGGAAAATGCCTTTCTTTTTGTCTTCTGCTGTAACCCCAACGTTGGTGACAAGCAACCCGTGTGTGTGGGTGGTATGTGACTGCAAGGGAAACAGATGGTCTCAGGCTGAGAAGTCTGATATTTAACACGCTTTTATAACTACTACTGGGGGTAAACCCAAACATTTCAGGAGGAAGAACTGTCTTGTGGTAGGACTGCAGCAGAGTAAGTCAGGAAATCTCTTTTTATTCCTGGCACAGCCAGTGGCTTACGGCGTGATCACAAGCAAGCAAGAACCTTTGTACGTCCAGCAGCCTTGCTGCCGAAGCTGGTTAACAATACCTGCTGAGGCGCAGGGGGCTGCAGGAATCAATTACGTGCCCAACAGCTCTGTGCTGCTCTTGAAATGAAAGATGTTCTATGGGTGAAACTTGAACAGATACGGCAGAGGTGAGTAAAGGTCCTCTGCCCTCAGACTGAATTTACGATGAAGAGCGCACAGACCAATGTGTTTGCGGAGAGGAGGAGGAAGGGTAAGCTTTGTGTTCTGCCGAGGGGTGACCCCACACCACTGCCAAAGTGGGGGATGGGAGGGGATTCAGAATATCAGATTTTTTCTGATATGGGTCAAGTTTCCATCACTTTTCCACAGAGGGAGCCTGTGGGTGGGGAAGCACAGGCAACCCATGCTACCTACTCCCTGCAGAACTCCCTGCAGCCCAATTTCCCTGGCTCTATGCAGGTGTAAGAGTGAAAATTTCATGTGCGCACCCTTTCCCAAGGTGCGAGATTTCACAGGTTACATACGGCATTACAGGAGAAAGTTCTGTCTTCCACAAAGATAAACCAATGTCACAAACAAGGTAACATTTTCAGCAAAAGCTACTGGGTCGCTTTATAGTCTCAGGAGAATCAAATCTATCAGAGAGATTCACACTTTAGAAATACACATCTAAAGAAAATAAATACAAACAAAGAGTGAAGACTTTGAGGTACATTAGCTGCAAAAATTACCCCAGAAGCAAATGCTTTTAGAAGCTGCAAACACGGATATTTAGTACCATTTCTGAAAGCTGAAAGTCCAAATAGCTGTCAGCAACTCCACCAGTGAGTGTAAGTTATTTACAACCACAAGCAGACAGATTATCAAGCTAACAGAAGCACTGATTAATTGTGTAACCCAAACTGGCAATAAAAATAGTGTAAAGCCCTGTATGTGCGAATACTTATTTTTAAATAGGTATGTTTTGATTCCAAGTTTTCCTCTTTTCGTTGTTACCTTTTAATAATAATCATTGAATCAAATTGCTCTTTTAATTTTTTAGAACCTTTAAAAGTAAACCCCTGACTTTGTAGATAGCATCAAAAAGACTTCTCAAATTTCTAAATACCAACGAGATACTTATCAGAGGCTAAGAGCTGTTTTAGAGTTTGCTGCACGTTACAAAATAAGATGCCTGCATCACAATATTCTTCCACAACAGCACAAACTTCCAGCCTAGATCCCAAAATATTTTATAGATCTCAGTAAAGTTTGGGTGAAGACCTTCTAATGAATTTTAGACTTCTTCATGGCATGTTAAACGTATTATATGTTCTTCTTTAAAGACAAATGGAAAATCTGAAGAATTTTCACATTCAGTGATTTATATTCAGAACCTTTTCCAACTGTACAGGACTTCTTGAAAAGGCAAGGAATAATTTATCTTCAAAATACCTACCCAGCTACCAGCCAGACCTCAATATGCTGGAAGTCTAGACACAAGAAGAAACTTAAGCCCTCATCCCATGAAAGATGATGGATATACTTGTTCTGAAACCCAGCTGGTTGTGGTTGCTGGCATGCAAAAAGTCTACCCTTGGCCAACAGACAACTACATGGATGAGCATGTCCTGGTTCTGATTAGCTCTGATGATAACCAGGGGGATCAGTCAGACTGGTAGGAGAGTATATAAAAGAAAAGCACTTGCAATGTCTCTGGGCCCCATGCTTCATTCAAGCTCAGATACCTGACATAAATCTTCTTCATTGTTTCTTTCCAGTAGGACCCTTGTAGCTTCTTTAAGTAAATGCCAGTTGGTTGATTGTTATTTATCATGTCTCCAAAACATGAAGTTGCAGAAAAACATCACATCTGCCAGAGGCCTGATTCCTGCTTTATGACTGTTTATAATCAATCCTCACCCAAACATAGGCTGTGGGGACACTACTGAATATTCCTCACGCTGTGAGAATACAGATGAAAATCGTTTGCTTGGGCCATCAAAATACATGACTCATATACTGAAGTGAGAGATGATGGTAGCTCTTCTCTAGCAAATCCCAAGAAAGAAATTTGATGACTGATGTGCTGCTGCTCATGCCAGCGTGGTTTTCTTTAACAGTTGCATGTACAGCTAATCTCGTGTCAGTTTTCATAGTCCCAGATGGTCAACTCATCAGGTTTGTGTACAACAGGATATGTGAACCCCCCTACAAGATAACTCTCTAGATATTCCAAGTTGCATTTGTAATTGGTAGAGATCTTTGCTGGACATACACAAAGATGCTAGATTTTCTCCCCCTAGAGCCAGTGCTCAGGTCTTTAATGGCCAGGTCTTTCACCAATACCAGCAGTCTCCATCAGCTTTTTAATAGTTTCCTCTTCCTGATAAAACCAGAGGAATTCTGGTTACTGGTATACAAGCCATAAAAACCTAGTTGGTAGATCAGAAGTAACTTTCATCGAACAGAGATGCATTTTGAATCTTCTTTTGATTTGTGCACACAGAGTGAGTGGGAATGGCAGATTAGTCTCTATGCGGATGGGTTTCTCCCCACTTACAGTATCCTCAGTGTCTATCAATTAGTTTCTTAAGGCTATTTCATTAAGGACTGAGCTTAACCATATCCATCATTCTTTTACTGTACTTACTTATCTTTTTTGGTGGGGACAGGGAAACACGTGCGCACACAAATCCTTACAGAGCAAATAAAAACTTACTTGAAAAGCAAAGCTCAACAAAGCATATTCAAGAAAGCTATTAGATTCAGTCTCACTGCTATGACAGCAAGAAGTTCTTGACCCACGATTTCTTTTGCCCTTACATAGGAACACACAGAGGAGCACACATCTCTAGGAAAAGCATCTACTCTTACAGAATAAAAGAACAATTCACTTTTTCTTTGGTATTTGCAGCACCGTTACAGCTCTTGGAATATGAATACTTTGCACTATAGGTATTTGTGCATATGTGTACAAAATTACTGTTAATAAAAACATAAATGTGTCAGAAGAAGTATAGTTTAATATTGATTTATTAATATCTATTATAGTTGTGACATATCCTTGCTGTTTACTAGAACTCAAGTGAGAAGTTACTGTGTCTGGTGTTGCCTGTGATAATTTACATCTCCCTAGGGATAAGGGTGCTAAGCTTTCTTCAAACCACTTATTCTTGGCACCAAAACCGAGCAATTACAGCCATGTCTCACACTTTGTCTTTTAAGGATGTGGCATGTTTATTACTTGCAAGAGGAAAATGGTTCCTGCAATGATGTTTTAAAATCCCTGGGTTCAGACAAAAAACAAAGTCCTGGCTATAAATGACAAACTTAAATTTGTATACAGCTCCTATCTCCATGGCATGTAAGCAGAAAAGCCCCAGGCAGAAAAGTATTCTTTTGCTCTTTCTCTTAGCAGGACAGAGATACTATGGAAATTTCAATCAAGAGTTTGGAAAAGTTTCCACAAACATTTTGCTTCTGTACTAACAACCACTGGGTACTGACCTAGAACTTATCATTTCAAAGTTACTTGTAGATATAAGGTGCAATGATAAGTTACAATCTTCAGAACTACAAGAGTACCTTAATGAGAGCTTGTTTTAGACTTGTAACTTGCAAAATCACAGACTTAGTTCTGCATTGCACATGCCTAACACGTAACTGCAAAATTCACAGCAGTTTGGAAAAAGACCTCAAAACACTAAGAACAAAACCAAAACTTCAATAACCAACTATGTGCATAAGCGTAATTAGGAAATTGGTCTTCAGCTGCAAAACGAAAATGTAACACCGAATGCATAAAGCTGTCCAGTAAAATATATTCATTGCATCAAATGAAGGGTATGATAATTACAAGTACTTTCCATAAATCTGAAAAGTAATGTAATAGAAAATAAACAGCCAATAAAATATGAATAATTTGGAAAAAAATAATTCAAGCTATTACTTCTGAAATACAAAATTATATTGGTCTCATTAATCAGTTCAGAGTGTTGTATTAATGAATGGAAATTACTTCCTTGTAAGGTGTTTCTCTTATAGTTTCTTCTACAGAGTCAGCGTGGCTCCTTTCTACATACTGAATAAGAAAACAACAAAAGAAAATATCTGGAATTAAAAAAAAATTAAAGAGTATACAGATATGAAGGATTATGATACTAAATGTGAAACCCCCTCTGTTTTTTTTCCTCTTTTTTGATTTCTTTATGTGTTTGATAGTAAATCTTAATATACCCTGGGTAATTCTAACAAGTTTCTAAAATACAACAGGAGATGAAAAAAATAAAGTTATTTTTCTTGTGCTTTAAGAAAAGCAACTTAAATATTCCCCTCCTCCTCTTTTTTTTTTTTCCCCCCAGAAATAATAGGCTCTAGGCAATGAAATCGCTTAAAAATGCAAACATCTGGGAGAGGAAAAAACAAAGCACAATGGCAAATGTGCGAGACAACCACTCAGACATGTCAAAGATGTTTCTACTAGCATACAACAGAATCTTAAAAATACTGAAAAAAGAATGGTGAAGGATGTTAAAAAAAAAAAAAAAAAAAAAAAAAAAAAAAAAAAAAAAAAAAAAAAAAAAGAGGAAAAAGACTGACAAGGGAAGGACGAAGGCACTCAAGAGGAACTTCGGCCCTAGGACACAAAAGCAGCAGCTATCCTGGTTTTTGCAATTTGCTTCAAAGAGCAATTCTGTTTTTTTTCTAACCACATTCCAGGGTGCCTCGGAACTATACTGCCTGTATTTTCTTTCCTTTAAAGTAGATTGGTCCCAACCACACTACTAGAGCATTGGAAGAGATCCTGGAATCGGTTGTCTATGCCACAGACATTCATCTGCTCTGTGTTACGATGTCAGCTAATTCCCTCTGACCACTCAAGCCCTCTGGAAACCACCAGCACAACCAGAGGGCTGCTTTGTAGGGCTGCCATACTCCTGCTCGGAGAGTATGCAGCTGAGGGCACTCTGCGCCCCAGAGCAGATGAGAAGGCACGTCAGGCCCACTCAGATGCTGCTGGATGACTACTTAGGGTGCTGGGAGCACAACTATTGAATTAGTTGCTAGGCAAAATTAAGTACTGAGCTTTCTCTGAGGAGATACGTAGCTCCTCCATTCCAGAAGGACTCTCAGGTGCAATCTCACTTGCATGCAATGGGGGAGTCACCAAGGCAGTGGTGTGTGTATACACATGGTAATTTTTTGTAAAAGCTTCCATGCTGTAGATAAAACGCTGTTTTTCCCAGCACACCTAAACTCTTTTATCCACTGTCACTCATCTCGCACATAGGCACAAACATGTCACCGCCATGTCCTGATGCCACTCTAATATTGAGATACTTCCACCTATGTAAAGTCCAACTTGCTGACTGCCTGTCACCTCTTGAACAAAAATACTTTATCTAATGGGACTACCTGAGCATGAAACACTACAGAAGACACAGTTCCTAAAACTGCTTTCAATAATTCTTCTATGATGCTAGTCTCTTAAGATAAATCTTCAATTCTGAACCTGACTTCTGTCTGTTAAAAATCTGACTTTTAAAATATCATCTAATAACATTAACAAAATTCCGGGGGGAAAACAGTAAGATCCTTATTTCCAAAACATATTTATTTCTACACCAATCGTTAGCTTTAGCTACTTAAAATCTAGCCGCTTGCACAATACTGTGCATTACAAGCAGGAATACAAAGCTGTATAAGTGAAAATAAAAGAGATGGAGAAAATAGTTGGGGAAAAGCATAAATCCAGATGTTAACTTTGCACAGTGAGCGTAAAGTGCCACTTGATATCAAGCTCACACATTAAAGACTGTGGCATTTCAGGTTAAGTAGGAGCATCTCACTGAGAAATCTGAAATCAGCTACTCTCTAGAGCAGAAGTGGTCACATTTCTGGAAATTAGTGCCATTACGGGTACCAACATCTCCCTCATTTCTGCTTTTAATCCTCTTAAAAGGATATTAAGGCATCCAACAATATCTTAGCTCCCTGGAGCACGACAAGTAGCCCAGCACCCAAAAGGTTAAGATTTTCCTGCACTGTTAAAACCACCTGAGACCGATACTTTTCTGTATCTTTATCTCTCATTGTCCTCTCTGCAACTGCAAATTCCCCCAATAACCACAGCAGCCATCAAGAGAAAAGTCTGCCAGGCTTTTTTGATCAGTTTTCATCCCTTCTAACAGCTTTCCTGCCGCAAGAGCGTAAGAGGGATCAGAAGCAGGCAGGATGTTAGTTTTCATCCCCAATTATAAAGGAGCTAGACTTCTCACAAGCGTTCATGTTTGTGTTTTTGCTGACCCTTCTACAGATGGCTGGAATATTCTCAGAACAGAAAAGAAGGGTTAAAGAAAATTCTGGATAATGAGGGCTGTAACATGGATTAGAAGCGTAATTTTTATTTTTTGTTTCGAAAACCATACATGCTGCATAGCATTCTATTCCTTTAATGTGAAGACACCAATATTAAAAAAGAAATATGACATGGTTATTTTAATTATGTAAAACTGTAATTGGCATTTATTGCGCAGGGCTTCAGAGGGATAGGAGCATGGGATGGAAAGCTGATTTTTTCATTAAATAGCTGCCCCAAGGCAGATACATTCTGAACAAAGCACCTTTTCATGAGATATACCTGTCCCATAGAGAGAACAACAAAGGGAATGAGGAAGGGGAGGTAGGAAGCCTGAACAAGGACAGAATGATATGAAAAGAGTCCATTAGAAAAGAAATAAAAGGATGAAAGAGAAAGTAGGAAGTGGGATGGAGTGGGATGGTATGGTCTAATAAAGGTTAAATGACTTAATCAATAAGAAAGAGAAGCCTTCAAAGGAGAAAGGGCAAGAAGAGGGAAAGTAGGAAATTAAAAGAGCACACTTAAAGGATGAGAAGGATTAAAACTAAGATGGAACAAGAGGAAAAAAACCCCAAAACCTCTCCAAAGAATGGGAAGAAAAAGGCAAAAAAATCACATCCATGCATACAGATCACTTCAGGGAGGAAAACCTCGTACCCTTTTGATTCTGTTGTATTGTACATTTGCCTATATGGCATTCCTCAGCACTTTTGGCTGCTTAAGGAGCATTAAAAAGATGAGTCATCAGGGACAGAGGTAAGAGCAGATGAGTCCAGGACGACCTCTACTTTCTCATCTACATTTACCTCTTCCCTGCTTTGCCTCAAGGTGGCTACCAGCAGTGAGGCTCAGAAAGAGCCTGGAAAGAACATCTCCCTGCTCATTTTTCCAAGATGAGGGGTGGTATCAGCAAAACCTGTCCCCTAATCAGTTGCATAAACTCCTAGTGGAATAGGGTCTTCACGCCTGCCTCTCCATAAGAGATCGGAACATTTGACAACACCAGAAATTGAAATGGGGTGGCGGATGAGCAGTCTCCATTATTCATTCATTTACTTTTCCACATGGGGGAACTGCACTTATGATGCCTGCTGACACTCTGCAGCAGTAATGTAGCAATGGAAATCATCATTCATACTACGGTAAACAATGAATACACCAAGAAAAAGGGATCTAATTTACTAGTGCCTTCTGTGGGTTCAAAACTAGAGGCTTTGATGCACCACCACTTGGCTTCGCTCCGATCTCAGTCACTATTAACAGACAGATATGGCAAGGGGCAACTTCCTTCCCTCCAGAGATTCAGACGGTGTAGTGGACACAGCGCACCATTTTAGAATTATTAACCTACAAAGCAGCTGTAGAACTTTGCTCTCGGAGGCAGAAATCATGGCAAAGAAGCTGCCTGATACTTATGTCAGCAGACAGCATGTTTCTGAGTGGTGGAAATACTGGACCTGCTACTATTTTTTCCCTTGCTACTCAACATCTCCCAAGTATTCAAACAGAACTAGAGCAGCACTGATGAGGCAGCGAAAGAGCACTGAATCCTGAGGATCCTATACTTCATAACTCTTCAGAGCTTTTCCCAAAGGCCTTCTGCAGCTGCCATTGAATTGTTCAAGTCTTTGTAATCACGGGAGTATACTTTTCACGTTTCTTTATATATGCTTTAAGATCAGTTGTAATCATGGGACTACAGTGACATGAACCAGAAACATAAGCATACAGTAACTACAACTTAATTCTGCCATTAAAGCCTTTATTTGCACTTGTGTAAATTGAGAGTCACTAACCATCATCACTAAGACGAAAGGTTAGCGCATTGATTATAGACTACTTAGTATTCACATTTTCTTATTTCTGGATCAATGTCAGAGAAAAATTCTATACTACTAACCATACACAAAAAGAAGCTAAAATTCTATTAATCATTCCGTCAATTTTCTTTCTGCCTTCAAATTTCTTGAACTTTTAGTAGAAGCAGCATCCTATCCATCACTCCAAAATACATACATAAATACCTGCTAGTATAAAATTCCAGTTGCCAAATACACAGTTGCTGTCTGCTCCTTTAAGATACGACAGAACAGATTAAATATGTGGCAGAACACCATACAAGAACATCAACATTGCTAATGCATGCATGAAGGGTAAGGAAGCTTCCCCAACTTCCCTAGCTCGGAACTAATACTACAAGGTACTTACTTCTAGAGATGTGTGGTTAAAATGCTTACATTTAAGCATTTTGTTCTGTACTAGCTTGCATCTTAACTCTCTTAAGGAAATTTCCACACACAAAGGGGAAAAAAAAATCCTGTCTCTTGTGGCCATCACCATAAAAAATTATTAGATGGTAATGAAGCAAAGCTGCATCCCTAGTTCAAGATTGAATCAAAAGAAATTCCAGGTAAGTTTCTTTAACAGAAATTTTGATCTATTTGAGTATTACTAATGAGAAAGCAACTGCATAATCCTGGGAAGGCTGTATTGTTTTACTTGGCTATTATTCTGCTGGTCTTTCTCTACACACTAGCCATTTTAATGTCTAGCTAACAGGATAAATAACTGTAATACGGGAGGGAAGAATTTCCCTTTCAGGCTCTAAATGATGCAAGTACACTGGCTGATTTCTCCGCCCTGCCCAGGAATGTCCCTCAGGGCCTCCTGTCCCAGAAGGCTAGCAAAGCAGTTTATTCCAGAGGGCTTTTTAGAAGCTAGAAAGGAGTTTTAAAAATATCTAACCCATCCTCTCTCTCTGCCTCCCGGTTTACTGGCTTAGGCACAGTAGCCAGAATTCACTACAATTATGGGAGACAGCAAAGACTTTTAAACGCGAGACTAGTTTTTAAAATAATAAATTATCCAACTTGAGTAAGGAAGAGATCCATATATGATGCTGCAGAGCATTCTGATGCCAATTATTTTGAGTTATTCATACAAAACCGTAAACAAACAGAAAAAGATTTGGTATTACAAGCCACTGATTAAAGGCCTTGAGGAAATAGATCAGGAAGGACATCTGAAGAAAAATACTGCAGTGAGTTTTGAGAACTATACATTACAGGGTGTAAGTAACAACTTCATATTGTATCTCTTGAAAAATGCATGATAAAGACTTGAGAAAGAAATATTATCTTTGAATTAGCCAGGTAAATATGCCAAAAATGATGCATAACTGGAGACACATAAGATCTAAAGAACTTGGCAACTGAAGCTTATGAGGGACCAATTATTCTTTCTATCGGTGGATACTTTTTATCTGAGCACTACTTTATATTCTGATGTCAAGAAGATTAAAATGGTGAAGTGCTTCTTTCTAATTTTTCAGTACCAGTAAAATTACTTTAAAGTTAATTAATGAAAAACAGATCTTTGGACACTTATCACATGTTCATTATCACAAGCAACTTCTTTACCGCTGCTTTAAGAAACTGTATCTTTCAGTTTTTCCGTTTTTATCACCCTCATCTAGAGTGCCTGCTGGCAAATCAGCAGCATGTCAGAAACGGGTGAGGAACATGAAGATATACAAGTGTGAATTTCATGAAGTCTCTTGCTCCCACTATGCTATATACTTTTGGCCAGTAAAACAATGTAAGTACTTAGCTGCAAAACCCCATGTTGCACATCTCATCCCAGTAGCAATTACAGCAAGAGTCCAGCTGTAAAAACCTTATGGAGTTGCTGTGCAGATTCAAAGAATCAAAAGCGCAATTCATTAGGAGTGCTTCACTTGCTTTCTGAAGCATTTTCGATGCTGGTGTACACAGAGAGAAGGGTGCAAGGTCACCCCTGTCCTTGCCTTTTTGCAGCTCAACAGAGGACAAGCTACCAGAAAGTAACCCAGAGACAAGAAATACCACAGACAGTATTTTAAACCTTTCCTGACCACACTGTAGGATACCACTGAGGAGAAAGAAGGAAGCATACCACAAAAAACCCTTGCAGTCTTTAGATTTAAGAATGAACAGAACAACAAGTCCCATTACACCAACTACTAGCATCAAAATCAAGGGAAAGCTTTACCCTTCTTTGAAGCTTTCTGCATGAACTAAAAGATTCAAACAGCAGCAGCTGATATTTTGTACTCGGTGATAGCCAAGTCTATCTGTATATTCAGCTAACATATGTTTTTGTACAAATAAATTCCGTTATATGTTGTTTGAATAGGTACTGCAGTGTTAAATTAAAGCTTCAAGAAATGCACATAAAATAATATTTAAAAGAATATTTCATGTGGAGTCTCCAGGTTATGGCAACGATGGGGTAAGTTTACTGCTGACTGCTGCAAAACAGAGTATGTATCAACACAAAGACAGGGGGACCGATGGCAGAATTTACAGTAACTGACTTCCTTTCAATTTGCAAGTACCCTGCACTTCCAGTATTTCCAAACCGAAGGGTTTTTTTAGGACAACAAAGTATCCTCTTACATACACAGAACTGTTCTTTTACACTGTAACTTGCTGCTAACTGTTATGGGATTTATCTTCAAGAGAAGAATAGCAATAAAGAAGCAAATTAATTCAGTTTTCTGTAACCGTAGCAGGGATACTAGTGTAAACATACAGAATTCCCATGGAGAGAATATTTTTAGTCCTTTGTAATAAATGATCAGCAACTTAGCAGACAGAAACATCCTTACTTTTTTTTTTTTCCCTCCTGGCTCAGAGAACGTATCTCATACCTATGAATTCTAACGATTAAAATAATTCCACCAATTACTTTGCTACATTCCAGTATGCATAGTCAAGTATGTAATGCAATAAACTATGCCTGAATGTCTTTGGAGCGCGCAGGCTGGCAAAAAGCCAAGGGAAGCTGGTGCTTAAGCAACCAAGACTGAGCAGTGCCTGTGTGCATTGCAATCTCAGCCAACCGCAGTAAATGTTATTGGAGTTTTTGTGCTGTAAAATTGCTGCTTTCATGCCCACTGCATCTGACAATAGGAATCCTTGGCCTTGCATGAGAGAGGAAGGCTGATGTGCCTTCTAGTCAGATCCCTGCATCCTTAAAAAGTAGGGTTACCACTCCTGTGTACTCCTAATGGGTTAGTGACAAAAGAAATTCATGTCAATGCTACGTCCAGACACAGAAAGACATTAAATGGAGAAGTCTTTTGTGTATGAGGTATAAGAGCAGAGAAATTAGGCTTTCAGTGTAGTCCTTAAGTTTTCAAAATCATTGATAATATTTCAACAGATAAGGGCTGTTTAAAGGTGTCGAATGTTTAGCCTTTTACTTTTCAAAGCAACTTTGAGACGAGCTCTGTTTTCACAATCATCCAATGTGCACCTATTTATTTTTTGCCTAGTGACTCAAGTGCAAAATCCTCAGTATTTCTCCTATGAAAGAACGCGACAAGCATCTGCCAGCAGAGTTTGTGAGAGTCCTGTTTACTTCCAGCGAGCAGTGCGTTTAAAGCACTAAAACATCGTCCTCTAACTTACAGCTGTCCAGAACAGAGTTCAAGTGCAGTTTGCTGTTGCATTACAATGACTTGACTCCTGTATTAACCCCCCCATCAACTTACATTTAACCCAACAGCAACCTGGCTTTCCTCATAAGCACAGAATCATCAACGTTCAACTGAACTAAGGAATACATTAGGTATTTTATGTATTTGCACAGCTCTTTCTCTTCAACAGTAACTAAAAACTGAGTCCCAGCTGAAGGAAGAAACTTTTCCACAATCAATAGGACAGGATAGTGCATGTTTTCCTTACTAAATTTATACACTTTGTGCCAAGCTGGTAGACATTTGGTGCTCTCCAAAGCACCAGCTCCTTACAATGAGCACAACTACATCACTGATTTTAATCCAGCCAAAACAAACAAAAAATGAAATGACTGGCCAAGCTTTCACAGCTGGGAAAAAAACATGACTTTTTTTTTAAGAAAAAAAAAAAAAAAACCAATGAGAGCAGCCTAAAGACTAAGAAACCAGAAGATAAAAAAAAAAAAAAATTAAAACAAAAACCCCAAGAATTAATTAAAACCTCACAACCTTTAATGCATTCTATGTTTCTGGAAGAAATTCTGTATTCTCAAAGCTATCAAGGCTCAGTGAGCATTAGAGCTGATAAGAAGGGCTTGTAGAACTGTAAGTTCAGGCTGTTGTCAGTAAGTGATGAACAAATGAGAGCATGTGCAAGATCTTCAGTGCTCTCTTCCTAAATGAGGCTTTTTTAAAAAAGATTTTGTATCACGGTACAGAGTTAAAAATACTAGACCTTTCCCTGAAATAAAATAATGAAAAATCATAAATAACAGAATTTAATGTGACGGTGTGAGACATCTGCGTCTGATCCTGACCTCATGTAAGTTATTTGCTGTGCACTTACACACTGTTTGTACCTCTGGAAGTCAGCCTAAGCAGTAGCTGGGTAAAGTCCTCAGCTTTGTAATTTATAATGAAAATAAACTCTCTATGTGACTGTTTCCTTCTCCTTTTACTTTCTGTATTACAAATTAACTTCCACCATAAATTTGTTAGAGCCTACTTTTCCCCACAAGAGCAGTACATCCTCGTTCCTGATCATGACTTCAGGGTTCTTCTGTTAACAAATTGCAACAGAATTTAAATTCAAGCTCCTTACCTTGCAATTAGGAATGTCTGTTCTGCAATCAAGCTAGTCAAAGGAAATGATGTGTGTGCAAGCACGGGCAAGCAGGGAAGGGATGCATTTTTGACTCTCATGTTCATCTATACTGCCAGGTACATGTTCATTCGGTTTAAGTGATCTGACATTTGGATGCAGCTTTCTTCCTTCGATAAAACTACATTCTGCTTTTATATTTCACTGTATTTCAGAATGCATTTATCTTCACAGATTTTCTTAACTTGCATGATTTTTTGTTATATGATTTTTGATGGGGAAGGGAGAGGGGAGGAAATGTCTCTACATCAGATCATATCCGCAGTACGATACACAGTTGGCAGGTTGTCCCATCTGGCACGCATTCGAGTATAAGATGGATAATTTGTCACTCTGAATCCTTTGATTTGTGAAGAGGCCGAAATCATCTTTGGAAAGATATTTTGCAGCTAATGATACAGGAGGTGTGAGGGAGACTGTTCTTTGAAGGCTACACAGGCCACAATCTGAGGAGAAATAATTGGTCTTGGCTCTTCTATTAAGTAACAGAGATTGAAAACTACAAAAATCTTAACAGAAAAACATGACTTACAACAATCAGATATGAGAACTAATTGCCCACCACTTTGCAAAATTTGTTTTTGGAGGGGTGAGGGTGAGATTGGGGAACTGTAATTTGCTCTTGGCAAACAGACTGAATGCTTAATTAAACTGAACAAATGTACATTTTTGTACATTAAGGGAACAATGTTGACAGAAGTTTGGCTTAAAAACCAAAGAAAGAGGATAAAAAGATGGATTCCTGAAACTGAAATCAAATATCAAACAGGGATCAAAAATAAATTGGCTAGCATTCAGACACAATTTTTAAGTTTCTAAAGCAACTATATTTGCCCCAAGCACATGGAACAGATAAATTTGTCGATCTATACTGACATTGGCCTTCCTGCATTGTCTGATTTTTGACTGTAAGAGATTAAGTGCTTCTGTACCAAAGAAGCCTACAAGCACTGCTACACAGTGGTTGAAATGTAACAGTCTTCAGCCTCAGAAAAAACTCAGCATGTATTTTTATAGCATGAACTTACTCCATATTTACGGAAAGCTTGTCAAATACCTCATTCAGCATCACAGGCATTTTGAATTTATGGGTATCAAACATTTATGCTTACGAAACATTTCCATGAGTATACACATGCCCAGAAGACATCGGCAGTTTTCGCTGAGAACAAGCAACCTTATTTTGTAATTTTGCAGGATATAATACGGTCCAGCAAGTGGAAAGGGAAAGTGTCTGTTTTGCAAATGATTTATTTTGGAAGGTATGGACAATTTCAGGGTGAAGTCTCAGCTACAGGACAAATTGTAGTTTTCTGTTATATTTAAACAGACAATGCCTTCAACATGCAGATTGCTAATGAAACACACTTACCATAGCTTAGTACAATAATCTCTGTTATCAACTACAAACTCATGTATACTTAATTTGAATTGCACACAGGTATTACTAGAAAAGCTCCAGGAGGTTATCCCAGTCCACCTTCTCCTAAGCAAATGTAGGTTTGTTCTCGGCAATGACTGACATTTTTATTTATTTTAATTTCATGTTACAAAGTGACAGAGGTTCTGTCACTTCCCTTGGGATAGACTTAGATATCTTAGTACAGTTCACCGTTAGATAGTTTCTCCTGATAATGTGCCTAATCTTTCCTTACTTTCATCCTATCGCTTTTAATTGCATCTCTATATGGTATACAACATGCTCTGTTCCATCCCGGATTATTGGTTTCCCTTTGTCAGCACTTAATCAGTGCTTAGGCTATGTACTATACTATGTACTATATTAATACCTCTACCTTCCTAATTGCTTTCATCCAAATATATCAGAACAGTAAAATAAATAGCAATAATTCTAGAAGTAATAAGAGAATTCGATAGGAACCTTGAAAAAGCAAGAAGGCCAAATTAAAACTTATATTCCATTGACGCTACATCTATGATTCCCTCTTCGCTGATGTATTTGTATACCCAGCTCAAACTGTACTTTTTAGTCAGACCATGTTGCAGATTTATGTCTGATTGAAATTCTCTATCACAGTTTCTTCTCAGTTTTTTTTCTGAATATCCTGTATCTTAGACCAGCTTACATTTTTCAGTTCTAATTTCACTTTATTAGGTTCTGGCTATACAATTAATGATCTTTCCTTGTCCTTTTCTATTAAAATTTTGTCCCCAGTTGGCACTCAAGAACTCTCACTATTTAGTATCATTAGGAAATTTTATTAGTGCCATTTTTACTCCTTCATCCATATAACTAATGACGATGTTAAATAAAACCAAGATTACAGCATATCCCCATGATGTTCTTTAACACAGCTCCTAGTCTGATCTATTACTCTTAATTTATCATCACAGATTATTTCAAACCAAACAGGTCCAAATTCATTTTTCAAGCAACGCATCTTAGGACCAGTGTCAGACCTGAAGGCAAATTGTATATACCAATACAACAATGACAAAACTGAATTTATCAAGAATTATGAAGAGATAAAAAGTTCTCATTAGACAATGTGTAAGAGAACAATGAAAATAAGGCATGTGGATACCCATAAAGTTTCCAGGGAATGGAATTTGGATGGCTTGCCAGCTCTCAGAATGATGGAGAGAAAAAAAGCATATTTACACTTCACCAAAAGAAGCTCAAACAGCTTTTAAGCATTGAATCTCACATCATCACCTATGTGTTTCCTCCTCCCCTAGCACTTTTCCCCCCCTCATTTTGTTCCTCAATAATCAGAACTAAACCACTGTTGATTACATGGCAGGTGACAGCTTGGCTGCTAAGTTCTAGTTCAGTAGCACATGCAGTTTCCCTTGTGGAATAACCATGGCAAACCAGGGATGGAATAAGGGCTGTGAAGTGCTTTGCAGGCACTAAAGCAGGACTGCCAGAAAGTTACATGAGGTACTTCCAAGATGTTGGCTAGGACTGACTTAATTTGCTGAGGTTTTTTTCAATATTCACAGGTTATTTCCAACCTTCTCACAAGCCACTGGGGTATGAAGGGGGAAATCACACTGTCCTCTTCCTACTCTCACAGGAGCAATTGCAAGAGCTGTAAAGGAGGAGAAGATACCTTACAGTCACTTGCCTCTTCTACTAACAAATCCCTGTGTATACTTCCATTCACACTTGAATTTCATGCTTCCGGTGGGAAGGAAAAGGCAGAAGTGGGGAGAAAAGGAAATGGCAGATTGCTTAGTTATGGTGGTTATACATTAATTGAGATATCTAGGCAGAACAAAACATGATAGTTGGAGGGAAAGGCTGAGTTCTAACAAAAAAAACCCTAATAAAATGCACACCTGTGCTTTGCACATGTGTTGCATCTGGTCATTACTGCTGCCATAAGTTCTGTATGACAGATACTTTTGTATAACCTCTCCCATCAAATTCTAATGAGCCATCATGAACTAACGTCCTCAATTTATGTGTATAGAAGAATTATGCCACCGAACATTTGGTGTCTGTAGAGTGAGATGTCCTCTCACATGAGACCTCTGAATATGAAGAGTTCTTGTATGTTATCATTCAACCAGCCTTATTATTTTTTCTCACACAAATTAAAATTCAGTGTTGTGCTCTAGATTTCCAAATTTTTTTCTGTTTGCAGGAAAGCTTAGCCATTTTGAACTGAAAAGCCCATCAATCTGCAACTCACAAGTGGCTGGAACAAAATCTTGTTTATTTTGCATCACCTGGCAGATCCTTGATTGAGGACAACTGAAAAACATTTTATACTACATTGAAATTTTTTTCAGATCTTCCCATTAGATGAACTATCATCACAAACTGTTATTAAGAAACATGAGAAACTGGTACAACTTAAAGGTTTAAATACACTGTACAAATGCTGCTGTGAAATACGTCTTTCTCTATTTTGCATTTGATGGTTCTGTCATCATGTTTCCAATTTAGGGGGCAAAAATCCTCAAATCTGAATTTCTAATTCAGACTCTTCATCTCCATTGTCAGTAGTAAGCATTAACAACTATATCTTTTCTTCATAGTTTCTGCTTAACCTAAGAATTTAGCACTGTATTTCTCATTATAATACATGTCTGTGTTGAAAGATAAGCTACTACTAATTTCAATAAATTCCCCTTCAAATTCTGACTAATCTGTAATTTTTTGGTGGAAAAAGATTAAGAAGCTTATCAAGATGCTTAAATACAGACTTTACATGACTTCTATTGTTTATAAGCAGACTTTATTACATAAAGAAACCTTCTCCACCTCAGTCACATTCAAGAATCCTCTCCTCCCAGCTCCTAGTTCACTCTCCCTCTTGCTCAAGCAACTGCTCCTCTTCCCTGCAGACATATTCAGATGGCCCTGATTCTTATAAACCAGTTTGCTCTTCTTTCTAAAAACAGTAACACTAGTAAATTGTTCTGAAATCAGTAGACAAATAGGCTGACTGCTGGAACAGAGTCAGTACACTGAGCTGCACCGTGGAGAAGAGGAACAAGAAGTAGAATAAATTGGAGGTCCTATATAAAGGAACACTGTTATGACTGATGGTTCAAAAATTTATATCCTCCTGAATTTTACAACCTATTAAAACAATGCTTTTAAAGAAATGATTCCTAGCAAACAGTCCTCACATCTGAATTTTTAAAGCTACTAGCAATACCTTCATAAAGACCTCTTCTTCTCATTTGGTAAGCATTTGACAATTGATTTTAGTAATTCTCATTTCTCTTTCAGCTAATTCCTCAAATGAAAGCTAATTCCCATTGGTCCACAAAACAAACTAATCAAACCCAAAGGCTTAGATTAATATAATTCTAAATACATAATCAGATCCTTTAAATTTTGAGGGAGTTGATCAAATAAACTACATCGATCAAATGAACTCAGACTAAAGGAAAACAAACATGTTTGCATAGACTAAAGAGAGGGTAATTTAACTTGCTACTCACATAAAGTCAATGTAACTGAAAACAGTTCAATAATATAATTATTTATGGTCGGTACCTTTTTTATCCTAAATGCTTCCAAAGTGATCCCCCACCCCCTGCCAATATAAACATTGGACAAAGTCATCCAAAATAGAGCACTGGAGTTATTTTGCACCCATTAATGTTAGATAGCATGAAAAGCTTCTTTTGCATCTGGATGAATTAAAAGACAGCTAGTGAAAAAAACCCTTCCTTCTATGAAAGTGCTACACATGCTGTATTACTTACCATTTTGGCTAAAGAAAATACAAAAGTCAAATAAGACTGTACCAAAGACCACAATTAAATTATATTTACTTTCTAGGGTAGATCTGGAGAGATCCACAAACTGGTAAAAAGGCTACACAACAATGCAAATCATCAAGCAGAAGAAAGTTGTAGCTAACTTAGAAATTATTAGCTTAATTATTAAATTCTCCTCTTCCTTGTTTTACAAAGAACATATTTTTCCCCCCATTAATAGACTAACAGTATAAAATATGAGAAACCAACCATAAGCAAATCAAGTAGATATTCCAAGCAATATTCATGTGTGAGCTGGATGAAAGCATCCTTTCTTCAAGTAATTCAAACCCTGATCCTGCAGCTGACTGCAGGGATGGAAGCCCGCTACCAGAACACCTATGGTCATCTCTTTTTCCAGCAGAAAAGCAAACAAACTCCAGTTAAATTATGACAATCACAAATATAGTATCTGTGGTTAGCAAGTTGAAGCACTTCTAAAAACAAGTCTGATCTTGCGGAGGGAGAAAGATCATTAGCTGTATTATATGACCGCCAGCACTACTAGATTATGAGTGTATATATATCATTGATTTAATTCTTTGTCAGCGGGAAGCAGAAACTGCAGGCCTTTTTATCACACATATACACTGAAGGGGCGAATCTCAGACATCTGCAGATAGAGGAGACGGGAGCACAGCGGGAAGTGAGGGGGGAAGGGAAAATGAACATGAACTTACAGAGTATGCTGTGTTTCCCTTCTGCTTAGCAAAAGTCCTACCATGAACAGCTTTCTCGACACACGCCACAGTGTTAACCATCTGTCCTGCTTGTTATCAAAAACTCCCTTATTTTGTCCTGCTAAAAGGCCAAGGCTTGACTTGCCATGGGACCAGCTGAAATTATTTTGGCTAGTCTGGGATGAAAGGGGTTAAGGAACATTCCTCAAAGTTGGTGAACTCAGACTGGCAAGCAATTGTGGAAAATTTCAGAACCAGCAAAATGCTAATTCTTAGAGGAATGATGAACACTTATTAGCTTCCTAAGAGGCTAGGAGGTGTAAGGCATTCATCCAAACTATTCAAAATTTTTAGCAGCTTTCTCTTGCTTTTGCCTTTTTCATTTCTAGAAGGGCTGGTAGATGCAGTAATCTAAATGTATTGACTTATTGAACTAAGCCAGGCTACCTTTTGGATAATGCATAAATTTTCTAACAGGTGTCATGTTCCTAGACATAAAGGAAAGGAGACATCTTCATAACATACCCTGATTATGAGAATGTATTACCATTTTTTTGAGTTCTTCACAGATTAAATATTGAGCAAGTTGAACATGCAAAAATAAAGTTATCATTGCTAATTTTTAAGATCTTAATCCAAGCCCCTAACATGGAAAAAAAAAAAAAAAGAGGTTGTCAAATTCACATACACAGCTGCTCTTAGCAGATTGGCCTTTTAGACACAACACCAAAGCTGCACTCAAAGCTAGGAAGAGAAGCTCAAAGCTAATGTTGCTCTGCAAAATAAGTCTGTCCAGCCAACTGATATGCAATCTGTAGAAAAATATTTCTCCAAACCCCCTCTAGTGGTTCATCTGTAGGAGAGTTCTTTACAATCAAAAGACAGAAATGGTTCTTAGAACGAAGAGGCTTATTCCAAGCTTTGCTGATCTACCGGGGAAGGGCTGTGAATTCATAAATTATTCTTCCAGTCTGCCTACCCCAAGAAAATCTGTTCAATAATAGAACAAAAATGGAACCCTGTAGCTATTATTTTTTTATGTTAAAAAAAATGTAAAAATGTGGTTTCTTACGGCATGATGTAAAGTGGGCACTGGTGTTTCAAGCACCTGTCACTCCTGTTGGTCCCTCACATTGGTTGGGAGGATGAGAAACATGGACACACATCTCAGGAGCCACCGTTGCCTTCTCTCACCACACAGCTCTCTTCCTCTAGATCTCTTTCCTCAGTCTAGAGTGCCCTATCCAGTAATGCACAAATCCCATTTAAAAGATAACTATTACATTATTCTGAAGCTAAACGTCATGACAGTTTAATCAACTTCAGCCTACCCTTTAAAAAGTACAACTAAAGGCTAGTCACTTGCTGCAAATTACACTACATACTAAATCATTAATGGCTATTGCTCCATATAAGTATTGCATTTTAAAATAACTTTTATATATTAGAAGTTATTTTATACTTTTGCTTATCCTACAGTAAAGTAGAAACACTATTTGCAACATTTAAAGGCAAATAATTTTAAAATACAAAGCCATTTTGATATCTTTATTTTTTATTAGGCAATTTTGTAAGAGGATGGAAAATAAAAGGGTATTCAAACTACGGACAAAGCGTCCTCTTCTTACCATGACCTGGGACAGACACTGAAACAGTACCGGTCTGCACTAGATATGAGCTGGCAGTATAGTCCTCATCTGTATCAGAGTCCTGAACTGGCTGGCTGGCATTATTACTTAATAACCACCTCTGGTTGTCATGGAGATTGGGTGATGGAGGAGGGGAGTGTAAATGTTCAGTAACTGATGGACTAGATGAGGAGGATGGCATGGGAGGACCTATGAAAAAAAATAAAAAAAATTTAAAATATGGGTCAAGATATCACATGAACAACAAATCATTCATTTTTTTGCATCACTGAAAGGCTAATAGCCTACTTCAAACAATAAAAAGAGATGGACAAAGAAAATATGACAATAGCATGTAATAAATTGGTTCAAGTGCTTTAGAAAACATAATACAATGCCATGACTTGCTATTTCAATGGACAGTGTCTATCACCACCTGGAATTCCAATGTCTCTGCAACACAGAATGACAGAGGAATAGGTGCCAACTGAAATGAAACATTTGTTGTACAACCATTTGGAAAATACAGTATTTTCTAGTTTTCAAGCCTTTAAGCAGAACAAAAGTACTGAAATATATGGCCAAATACAGGGCTGCTTCTTTCAGTGGGACACTCCTACCTAAAATTTATTTATGAAAGAAATAATACACGTAAGCAAGGAAACAAGAACAGTTTTCCAAGCTCACACATACAGAGAAATCCACAGCCCTAAATTTCTACCATACGAGTTATTCTGATAGGAATTTAAGTTTTCAACAGTGTTTCTCAGATACATATACTATTTAAAACCTATTAAAATGTTTCACCTGTCAAACTTGAGTCCATCTGCACAAGTTGTTTTAAAACATATATATGCAATGACTACATCCCGTTTCTACATCTTGAAAGTATCATAAACGCATCATGGAGGAAGACAGATTTAAATAAAACTTTACGATATCATTAGTCCTTCAATGAAACAATAATTAAACCCAGTAAGCAGCACAGAAAGAGTTACCTAATTTACCCTGTGAATATATTGGTTCTTTATAGCATTTAGTCAGCACAAATCTCTCCGTGAGAGTAAGACTGCTGGACTACTTTTGAATAAAGTATTATGTTGCCTGTAGGTGGGGAATTGTACCAGAAAATGAAGCAGCTTTATTACATACTTTATGTTAAAAAAATTAGATTAACCTGCATGGATACCATTCATAACTATGAAACTAAATTTAAATTAAAGGAAAAGAGGGGGGGGGGTTTCATCATATAATGATTTGTTTTTATGGTACTCAGTAGTACCAGTTATGCTGGAGAGGTACAGCACCTCTCAATGTTATATTTAAGTTTAATGCAATAAATTATATTGGGACCAATAGCTTGAGTTACTTTCTCTCCGTCCCTCCATCTACCTTGTACACTGCTAGAATCACACTGATTTTTTTTGTTTGTTTTTCTTTCATATTTAGTTTATCACATCACATAGTATCTTAAAGATCTCTAAAACACAGTGTTAAGTCCTAACCAATTGGTTCCCCTGGAAAGAAACCCGTGACAGCCTCACCACAAACTGTTTGCTTAATTCCTTCACATGTCATTTACCTCTTCTCAAACTTGTAGTGAACAGAACAATGTATATTATTACCAATTTTAAGACTCAGGTTTGGTTCTGGAAGGAAAGTGAGCACTTACTATTACTCAAGTGACTCCTGTGTGAAAGCCAAGGTTTATAGTCAGGCAAATAACAAGGATGGGACAATGATATTTTACAGGGCTCAACTTGGGAATTTGGAAGTAGAGAGCAGGCACATATTCAAGTTCAAGATAAAGTGCTGCCAGATTTTCTTGCTACACCTTTATTTTTTACATTGCTTGCTTCAGTAACCTGGATTTGTGGTTATTTCTTGATGGAATATTTAATGCATTATTTATTATGTACCCAAACCGATTTAGATAGCCATTATATTTCATTTTTTGAATAATTCCAATAATAGTTAATGGTGTTTTTTTACAAATAAAAATTATCTCTGATTTTTTTTTTTTTTTTTTTTTTTTTATTTAGCTTGGAACAATCTCCTTTACTTGCTTTGGACTTCTCTGACCAGAGAGGAGAGCTATAGTAATGTTCCAGATGTATACTGTCTGAAGCAAGTCAGCATTTCAGTAATACCTATGGAGTTTATGCACAACACTGTTCTCAATATGCTTCCTCTCTCCTTCTCAATTTACGCTCATTAACTTTCATACACAACAGAGACTTGATTACCCAAACCGTAATCATACAAAACATGCTGTTGCCTGAAATGTGTCATGTCCATGGTCCCTTAATTATTTTGTAGATTCCCTCATTTATCCAAATTCATTAATTGTCTCAGTGCTATGTGGCTAGCTGACACCGTACTGCACTGATGAGCAGCCACCTGGAAAGAGCATCACGTGGGTGCTCTGGCTTACTGAGTTTCTCAGTTCGGAAAACACCATGTTTCAGGTGCGGGTGGGAAGCGTGGGGCTATTAGCAAAGCTCCCACTACCACACTCAGCTCCCACTACTACACTCAGTCATCTCTGCTACTGCAAAAATCAGGTGATTAGGGTTGTAACGCCATCAGGAAATGATGCAACTGTGGTGATTTGATTTTTATAAATAAACCTAATTCTGGCAGGCAGGTCTTTCTTGTCACAAAGTTACATGGTCTGCAGAGAAAATGGAGCTGGTTATAACACGAGCCAATTCTTCACAAGAACCCTAGGCCAGCCAGCTGGGATGCGTATTTCTGTACAACTTCATCCAGCACTGGCAGGTTTCTGCAGTTAGTTCCTCTTTGATTCCAAGTGAAAAGAGAGATAGCTATCTATACTGCCATTTATAGAATAAGCTACACGTTAAGAAAAAAAATACTTAACACACCAGAAAGCAGGATCGTAAATGAAGTGTGTATTCCTCTCAATTATTTTTTTACATGGAATGAAAGGCATTTAAAAATATTTGGTAATATCTCTTATTGAAGTCTTAACAAACACATTTATAAATCAGAAAAATCATTAAGTATGACAAAAGCCAATTATATTGATTATAATACTTTTTCCACACAGCTTGGAGGCATATGATGATGCAAAGAATATTTCATTCTATGGAAAACCACAAAAATACAAGTATTGATTTTTTCCCCCCCTGTTCTGCTTCTTTTGGTTTACATCTAGCAAAAATTTCTGTTGTTCTGCTTTGACTTCCTCGCCTATACTTTAAAAAAGCAAATGTTCTTGGGTTTATGATGTGACTTTGATATAAGATAGTAACCTATTTTTTCATGAGAAAGTATACTGGGCTTAAGAGCACTTAAATCTCATCTTTTAGGTTAGTTATGAGGATAAACACACTTCAATTTATTGCCATTTTCATAATTGAAAACATATGACTTTCAGTTATCTTTACATACTTCTGAAAAACTTATTTCATGTGAAAATACAAAAAGATTTGTGGCAAATATAGGGAAACTCCAGCAGGAACAGACTCAATATAGCAATATGTGAAGAAGTACATAAATTTACTAAGGAAATAATATGAGTCCCCAAAGAAAGTAAAACCCAAAGGAATTTGGTTGTAAGAAGAACATTAACAAAGAAATACACCTGTGCTAATAATGGATACATTAAATACATATGTACAAGGTAATAATGTTAAAAAAATTGTACTGTTCTGTGCAAAGTTCAGCGCTGATCTAAAAGATGGTATAAAATAGAAGCTGGAAGCAGAGCTGATGTCACATATGGCAAAGCTGAAAGGGACAAGTATGATTAGTGCAACCCATAAAAAGATAGCAAATAAACAATGGGGAAGACTGCCATCAATGGACTGGTAGTAATGGGAGGCATAGGCATGCATCGGAATTTTAATATTAAGTAAATTAAGGCTTAAGTAAGTCTAAGGCTGATCCTCGGCAATTGCTGCTGCCTAACACCCTAGGTATGAGAGCAGGGAACCGAGGAGAGCTACTGCAGAGCGTGGGAAGGGCCGGGGGGAGCAGGGGGCAGAGCTGTGCCTTCAACCCCAGAGCCTCAGGGATACCTCCACTTGACCACAACGCACAGCTTACAGTCATATACAGGTCACCAATACCTTTCCCTTAAAAAACCAAGCCATTAGCAGCACTAGAGCTTATGTATGTTGTGGTATGAAGAATGAATCTAACAGCTGCTCAGCTTTCATCTTTTATCTGCCATCACATGCTAAAGAAGCAGTTTGCTTCAACACCAATGGGTGCGTAGACAAATTACACACTGCATCTTCACTAGACATATTTTACAAAAAATGGCATTGGACACTTTCAGAACATGGCACTTAGGAGAAAAGTAGGATGGAAGAGAAACAGTAGTAATGATCTCCTGCTGTTGCAGGGTGGGTGGGCTGGAATAGATGACCCAGAAAGTCTTTGCAGAGCCCTAAAATACATGCACTTACGAAAACTTCCCAACAGATTCAAACTCTTAAAACAGAGACATTTTGCTGGCAATATGATACCAACGAGAAAGGAAAAACCTTGTTTAGTTTCTTGTGTAATTATAAATGTATATTCTTACGATCATATTTTAGTTTAGGAAGGTCTTTGCTGCTTCATGAATTTCTTCAATGCTGAACTTTTGTTCATATACCTAGATTAGTTCTCAAAACCTGGCATTGTCAATTCACTTTGCGTAAGATGTATTGCGAGTTACATACTTTGCAGAAATAATTTCACCATAAAAATTTGAAGGGCCATTATTTTAATCTCAATCATGATGCATAAATCCTACATCTAACTCTTCCATACAACTTCTGATGGCTGCTTAAGGCAATACAAGAGTAGACAGCTCTGTTTAGGCTGTTTAGCTATGGCAGAACAGCGCATTTTTCCTTTCACAGTCTTGGCAGCCCTTGTCACTGAGACTGAAGAAAAAAATTCTTCTACCTGCATCTCAGAGACAGAGGGGGGAGAGTCTTATTTTGAAGTTAGTGGTAAAGAGTACTTACTGACTTCAATGTCAGTAAGAAAATGCTATTAAATTACAAATTGTAAGGTAGATATCTCTTTACTTAAATTAATGGGATTTTTGCAGTGACTTCATGGAAATGAAGATTTCATGTTATTTTAAATGGCACTATTATGTCATATAAACCCCAAACCATACCACATACTGTGGAAAAATATGTTATACATATAATGGCTCAGTAACAGTAGCTATATATAACCATTTTGTACTTTGTTCCTCACAACAGGAAAAGATAGGCTGCCCCTTTTTTTTTTTTTTTTTTTTTAATAAAACAGTTAGTGGGATCTTTTAAAACTGGGATCAGACAGGCAGTGGCTTGTGAAGGTCAGAAATAAAGTGTCTTCTGGCTAAATTAATTAGAAACCAAAACACTTTCAAACAGGCAGAAGGACACTTATAGCCCTTTTGAATCAAGCTGAGATGAATCTTTGCAATCTGTTCTAGGACTTCCCAGCGTGCTGAAAGCTGTAGCACATTCTTGTTAAATCGGGCACCTATACCCTTCTAACAAGTTTACTGATGACATCCCCAAATTTCAATGTATCACATGCAGATTGAAACAAAAAAGCTCCCTAAAAAAACCCAAACCCTACACCTGGTACGTACAACCCTAAGCAACCGGATCTTGGACCTCTTCCTCTCTGTGTATAACACAGTAAATTAGTAATAAGTGAGTTTTAATTCTAAACCCATTTTTTATTATGGACTCCCTGTATGCTCTCCAACCTGTATGACTTGGCATTGGCATTTATCTCTCTGCTGGATACTGCAGCCTTCTGCAGTTAACCTGCAGTGACAGTTATCTCTTAATTAAAACTCTACATGCAAATAGAACTACTGAAAAGTGTTGTGGTATAGCACACGAAGAATGATTACTATAACTCAAACAGTTCTTTTTATCTACTTATACCAGAGTTGACCACTGTAGCTGCTGTGAAGAGCTCCCCAAGGAAATACATGCATAGACGTCCTTTCAAATATATACACATGCACATATACACACATATAAATAAGACTGTATAAATCCATCTATAGTGAAAAACACTCCAGTGAGAAGCACTACGTGCCAAGAATTCTTTTAAAAATAAATTCTTTCAAATGCATAAAAACGATGTTTGCAATCTACACTGCGTTTTCCATTTAATTGTTTTTGTTTTACTTGGTTTGTACACGTAACGGATAATGACCCTTTTAGCCCTGCATTGGGAAGAGTATTTTCCAAGTTTCAAATTCCTCTGAATGCTGATGAACTGTGATTACACCTCAGATGCAAATCTTAAATACAAATGACATCTACCTTTCCTAGATTTCCTTGAAAAGTTATTACTTCTAAACAAAACAGGTGCATTATCTTGACATATATTTCAACTCTCAAAGTTGCAACTGCTTCTGTAGACTGTCAAAGCTGAAACTTTATAAGACTATAATCAGAGGACATTGATTTGAAAACAAAAGTAATCCATTACAAAGCAAGAGAAATGCTGGCCTGAAATATTGTAATTTGTTTTGGTTTTTTTTTTTTTTTTTTTCCTTCTTGGAAGGGTAGTATAATAATCACAGTCTGTAATACAAAGCTTGTAATTGTCTTCTGAAAAAGAGTAAGATTTCTTAAGATGGTTATGCATTAGAACTGACACTCATTTTTGAAGCAAACACTATGTGTCTTGAGGCATTTTGGTGGTTTTGGAAATTTAACAGCTGCTGCTCAGCAGATTGCTAAATGAAAAGGAGTGCCCTGTTCTTACAGAGGTCAGACTGCATGATCACAACGGCTTCTTCAATCCCGAGTTCAGGCAGTGCTCATCTTTGCTTTAAATGGGAGTTTTTTCTGTAAAGAAATTGCAAAATCTGAGCCTTAACTGACAGATTACCTTAACTGAAGTGCATTTCTCTCAAAACCTTTTTTTTTTATTTTTTATTATTATTATTATTTTTAAAAGGAACTACCTTATAACATAAGAGCCAGGTGCAGAGCAAAGGTCTACTCAGCTAGGCATAAAGTCCATGAGCTGAACTAAAAACTCAAGCATCTCTAGCATCCAGGTTTTATTTTTAGGAGCTATTCTGCTCAACTGAACTGAACTTTCCACTTTGTTTCCCCCAATATTAATCAAAAGTGGGCACGCAAAATGTTGGGAGGGGAACAGAGAGCTATTTCCAAAAGAGTGAAAATCCTCATTCCACTCAGAAAACAATTTTAAGTGATAGGTCTCTGTATTTTTAGAAAAAGATGCCTAATTTTTTTTTTTTTTTTGGGGGGGGTGAGGGGTGGGTGGGGGTGTTGGACAGAAGCAAGCTGATGAAATCAACACCAGATTGCAGAACGTTTCGATTAACTCATGTCTCCACTTCAGACATAAAAGTTCTCACACAAAAATGTCACCTCTTCATTTAGAGCATCTGCCGGGATTCAAGCTCCTCCGTCTTGTGATGAGGGCCTCATCCAGCACAGCCAGGGCATGGAGACACCAGCTCAGCCACCGATTCAGCTGTACAAGTCGCACGGTCACAGTTTTGGCCAAGCCACTACCACTTGCAACCAACTTGCAAGCCCCGGCAGCAAGCACACGGCAGCTGGAGCATCGTGGCCAGGTGGTCTCTAAAGGCACACAGCACTCTGGCTGTGCAGGCAGGGGAGCTCCTGGGGTCCCTGTCTGGACTCTGTGTGGCTCGGCCATAGACCTGTCCCCTTCCTAACAGAGCCACCGAGCTGGTGCCTGCTGAAATCCAGCCAAATGACAGGGTGTGTGCAGGGGTGCACCGTCTCTCTGCAAACAGCCGCATACCAATCCAATGCAAAAGGCACCCATTTGTGGCTAATGACTTCTGCCTCAGTCACAGCCCTGCACCGCTGCGCTCATCTGCCTGGGCTTACTGCTTCACTGGCCAATACATGGGGATGGGAGAGGGCGGCAGAGGTCCCTTGAGTGGAGGGGATGTGCGGCCAGTCGGCCAGTCGTTCTCTCTACTCCCTATTCACCAATTCATGTGTAAAACAACTAAGTCAGGGTCACACAGTGCTGTAGACAGAACCCAGCCCTTCTCAAAAACCTACGAGGATTTTCATGTTAAAAAACCACTAACTACAAACCCACCACGGAACAAGCAAAAACCAGGAAGAAATAACCCCACCAATGTTGTTTTTTTTGCATTTCCAGAAATTGAACTGAGCATCAAAAACAGAGCTGCTGGCATGTACTAAAATTGGTGTACAGCAGATAGCTCCTCTCAGTCTCTGTGCATCTTAGATTCATCAGCGATGAGGCTGAGGAGTTTACCAAGTTTCCACTCTCAGTCCTGACCTTTGTAAAAGACTGTAATTTTTCTGGATGCTGATACTCTTTCGGATGGCAATTCATAAAGAGTAATCACCTAAAAAAGTAACCTTTGAAGAAATGCTGCTTTATTCTTCCTATCCGTGACTTTTTATTATTAGAGGTGAAATGGATTGAGCCATGTCACATCTGGTTTATCATTCTTCCAGCATGACTCTCTGGTAGCCTATGTACTTCGTATTTTCATTGTTGCTTTGGGCTGAATTAGGGGGGGGGACAGAAGAAGTCTTTTTGGAAGAGGACAGGAAATGCATCTTGAAGAGCACAAGAGGACTTGAGGGTTTTTTTGGAAGGGAGTAGGGGAGAGGATTGTTAAAGAGAAAATAAACCTTCTGAAAATGACTCCCAAATCATTCTGTTTTCAGAATCAGGCAATTTCCCACCCTCATTCCTCCCACCCCAGTAAGAAGTAATCAGAAGAGGAATCAAAATAAATATAATTAACTAAATTTGGTTTTCTTAATTCTACCAGGCCCTATGTGAGAAAAGCAGTCAAAGCAATGGTAGGGATGCCAGTTTTGCCTACTTTTGCTACCAATGTGGCTGCTGCTTTGCAGTCTATTATAAAGGGAACCATATCTTTGAAGCAAAGCATCCAGAGAAGCTCTTAATGACATTGACTATGCTTGCAGACCACAGACTGTGACTTGTTTTCTTAGAAGGGAACATGGCAACTTAAAGAGGTTTTGACAGAAGCTAACAAAGAGCAACAAACCGCTGAAGAAATGTTCCATAAAGCTCATCTATAAAAATAATATCTTAGTTCTCAATATTCAAACTAGTTACTTCTTTTTGTGTGGTTATTTATATCCCTCTTAGCTGCGTTTTTTGAACTGTTAGCTATGCCAGAAGATCACAGCTTTGGCATAGCAGAGGAGGAAGAGAAGGAGGGATGAGATGACTGTTGCCACCTTCACCAGCTCTGTTGGAAAGCTGCCCCAGGGACTGGCACACGCCTCGCCGTGAGCTCCATGTGTCTCTAGGCATGGCCCCGTGAGGACCAGCATGCTGTCGGGCAGCCATGAGCTGTGCTACTGCCAGAGCCTTCCATATGAAAGAAAACATCGTGCCGCTATGCCCTGTGTTTTCCCAATAAAATAAACCCATAAAACTGCTCATAGAACTAAGGAACTGCACGATGCTTACAAAACTATAAGTTTAGTGACGAGAAAGGAGGAAGCGTTCTTGCTAATAACGTCAAAGTTGTCTAACCAGCGAAGAAGTCTTGAACTTGATAAGGTTTGTACGCCTGAAGGTAACACAACCAAGTAAGTATTTTTGTTAGCTCTTCATCGCTCCACTTCCAAAAGCCCTTCCCTTCCTGCTGCACTTTCCAGTTTCATTCCTTGTTGGGGCTTTTTTTTTCTGCAATATTAAATGTAACTCCTTAACAAAGGAATTTTGAGGAGGGGACGAGTTAGAAAATTACCAGAAAATTATCGACTGCTGTCTCACGCAGTACCACTCTCACAAGCAACAGGACATTTACTGGACATTGATGTCTCATTACATCTAGTATGTAATTTATTTCTCTGCTGGAACAGAACTTATCAGCTTTGCCCATGTGGAGAAAATGTTTCTACCTTAGAAACAAATAGACCACCACAGGCAGGAAGCTGGAAAGCTTAAATGAAAACCCACCACATGATCACCAAAGTTAGCTCACTACCGAAGCTGCTAAGGCAGTGCTGTTGAAATGGGCCAGAGGTGACATTTTAGGGCCAGATTTCTGACAAAGCCGAGTCTTGTTGAGAGACAACTTAGAAAACTGAGAACAAGAAAAAAAACCTGTTGGGTACTGAGAACTCGGGAGAAAGCTGAACTCTTTATTTAGGTGTGTCTAGAAATTCAGCATTAAACAAAAAGCCCACATCAACAGAATCCCTTATTTTTGCCTGAATATATAAACAATAATGTTTTAACTGGTGAGAAAATTTATACAGTGTTCGTAAAGCACTACAAAGTTGCACATTTTTAGTCATTCTCTTCCACCGCAAGAAATTATTACAATCTAAAATAAAGTATATTTTGACTAGTTACATAAACCCCCTATTTGATAGCTTTTAATTTTGTAACATTTTATCTGTGGTTATACTTGGCAGGACTGCATTGTGCTCTAGCTATACCTAGAATCTAAAACCATAAATTGCAAATACAGTTAGCTATCCATTTAAGTTCAGAAGAACACAGACTTAACATTTCTTAAAAAAATATACAAATCCCTCACATTAGCTTTGGTAGGTCAGAAAATGCTGAATGGAGGTAAAAAAATCCCTTTGGCCTCAGACTAAACATGGAAAATTTCAGTCCAAAAGTGCTTTTCATAAAGTTATGAGCTAATGAACAAAAGGGGGTTCTAATAAAGTTTCATGAAATGTTAGCTATAAAATCCAGCAGTAATAACGTCATCTTTATTTCCGTGCCAATTTGACCACTTCAGAATAGTAAAAAACAAAGTAAAGTAAACCATACCAGTTACTTCTAAGAGGTTTTATCTCAATAAAAACAGAGAAGGCCCAACAGACTGGGCCAAAGTACACATAAGGAAAATTCCAAAATAGAGAAAATACTTGTTTACGCCTGACTGGAGCCAACAAACCCGCTTTACCAAGCTGCTTCCAGAATCCTTGGGCCTTTGTCCAAGGACAAGGGAAATGCCAACTGGGTCATCCAAATCTGCCGACAGACAGAGGTTATCCATCTCTTTGAAAAGACATGAAAGGAAGTTCTCGTCTGAGTGCTTTGCAAACTCTGACACAACTGCTCTTCATCTAAACAGTAGGATCGCCAGCAGAAGCTGTATAAGCCTCCGAGTTCCTGAAAAATTATTAATGTTGAAGCATTACGCTTTCAAGATGCACCTCTCGGTACCTGTAAAACACGCCAGATAAAAGCCAAGTGCTACACAGAAAGCATTTAAAGGCATTGGTCTGGAAGCCCTGCCCTGTAAAACTAAAATTCCCCATATACTTTACTGCACATGCTTTCCAAGATTATCCTCTCCCTCACATCTACCTTCATAAATCTCTACTGCCAAAAACATCTACCAAAGCACTTACTGATAAGAAAAGACACGAACAAATTTCTTATTTGACTGCTTTTTTCCCCCCTCTGAAAAAGATACTTTTTAACAGGTTCTTGGCCAAGCTTACATTTGTATTCACACAATGCTCCTTTAATAAAAAGACGTAATGCAACCAATTATGAGAGCAGCCCCTGAAAAAGCCAACTAATGGCTTGACTTTGTCCACATTCATATCAGCACAAAGTAACTAATTTTATATGGTGCTTGATAATGCAGCACTATGTAAGGAAGAGATTATGCAGGAACACTTATAAGCTAAACATATTCATTCTGAAAGGATCAGACCATATAAAATACAACTTATAAGCACCAAGAAAAGGAGAAACACAGAATTGCAAGTGGGTTTATCCATATTTTATTCCTTTTGTACTTTGGCATGTTTATGCCTAACACACATGCAGTTTTCTGATGCAGTTGCTGTTACTACATGGTACTTGATCTAGCCTCCTACACTCTAAATGCCATGGTATCTACATGAAGAGACAAAGACAAAGGGTCGGGGTAACCCCCAGTATCAGTGCAGGCTGGGGGAAGAAAGGATCGAGAGCAGCCCTGCCGAGAGGGACTTGGGGGGGCTGGTGGATGAAAAGCTGGACCTG
>NW_009260268.1:3228696-3282271 GCF_000687185.1 Egretta garzetta | reverse complement strand
CGGTGTCCCTGCTGACTGCAGGGGGGTTGGACTAGATGACCTCTAGGGGTCCCTTCCAACCCAAAACATTCTATGATTCTATGATTCTATGAATAGTCTTAGCTCTCTTGTCCAGTTATCTAAGAAGCTTTCTTTTCTTTGTGTGTTTGTATTTGTTATTTATCTTTGAGGTATCATAGTAGTCCAAATAATCATTCATTACATATTTTCTGAAGCCTTTACCATTCATTATGTATTTTCTGAAGCAGTTACAGCCTGCAAAGTCAATTCTTGGTCAGAATTTTTACATCCACAAGTAGAAAACAAATCACAGGATACTTCAAAGTCAGATCCTGTCAAATAGAGGAGGATGTTAATCAATGCAGTTTAATACAAACCCTTCTGCCACACTGCTGTTAAGATTATGTGTGCTGAGGTGAGCAGGCAGCGATATTAAGAACCAGAGATGAATTTCTTTTGAATAAAAATGATGCATCAGCCCGTAACATTCATCAGCCCATGCAAACTCTCAGGAATCCAACTTTCACTGCAAGTGTCTTTTTGGATCTGTTTACTTCAGAAGATGTGGTATGAATGATGGTATAATAAGTTTTACTATGTCTTAGGCATAAATGACTCATATATCATTCCATTTGAAAGAAAAAATCCTAACATGCAAGTACAATATGTTACTGCAGCTGCTCCGTGGAAACAACAACATATCCATTTCGAAGAAAAATACATTTATGAAAATGCCTGATTAGCCGAAAAAGCAGAAAACAATTCATTATAAACAATAATATACAACACAACTGCTTTATTTGACATTTTTATGGTTACAGTCTGTTTTCACGGAATCTATTGGATTAAAACGCATCCAGCTCTTCCCCTCCCACCCCCAGCTCAGATTAGTCTTCATTGATGTTATCCATAAAAACCCACAAACTCCCTCTAGTTTTCTAAACACCAGGCTTTGAAGGAGGGGCTCCCATGCTAGTTGAATATAAAGTTGCTGGACAGAGTGCACCAAATTATCTTCTTGCTTCAGGCATCTCCTACCAGGATCCCAGTTTGGAGGCAGAAACGCATGTTCCCTCTCCTTTTTGCTTTACAGAATACTGTATTTTTATCTTGCATGTCTCCTATCCCCTGCAAAGGTTATGAATTGAATGCTGCAAAGCCGGCAGGCAATGTACCTCTGAGAATTGCACAGCATATATAAAGTCAAGGCAGTGCCACCTACATCACAGCACCTATGACCTCCTAGAGCCAAGGCTTCCAGATGTCCCAGCCTTCCCTTTTACAGCCAAGGAAACCACTATCTCTCTACCTTCTTCCATCTTACCTCTCCTTGCCCTTTTATTTCCATATACCCTTATTAATAGACACCTTTTTTTAATTTTCCCTCACATCGCAATTAAGACGTTTTATATGCTGCTTCTTTATGGAGTATCCCCCAACCATTTACCGAAAGGAACTGCAGACTCTTCAACACGAGAAGAGACTCAGAGCTACCTTTATAACCACCTGCTACTGGACAGGCATCTAAGATGGTTAACCCAGCTTTTGGTCAACCTAAGAGAAACAAAAGGGCAGAGACAACAGCTAACCAGAGAAAAAGACACTTGAATGTTTTGCTTGATTCAGGCCAGAAGATTAAGTAGGGTCTCCCACCTTCCAGCTGAGTGCCCCAGCTAATGAGCCCTCAGCTAATAGCAGAGCAACTCATTCTCCCTCTCTTTTTTTCATTAAAATCTCTAAAGAACTGTGTTTAGTTCCTCATCAAGACGAATGCCAAGCCTGCTAAATTTTTCATGACACTGAATTCTTGTTCTCCTGCCAGCCCTAGTTATGTGTGAACATTTTAGGCTCCCTCAGGCATTTATTTTACTACAGACTCCTGAAATACTTAAGTCTATTAAGACCTAAGATAAACAGACAAAAAGGAGGAATCTGCTAGTTGTTCTCCCAGTCTGCGTTTTAAGGAGGCAGTCCCTACACCAGTGAAGTCTGGAAATCATTCTCAGTGTCACTGGTGAAATGACGGTACGTTTTGGCAACAAACCCATCAGGCTGTGTCAGCTACCGCAGCAGGGTTCAGCTCTGCACCATGGCAGGAGCAGCACCGTCTGCAGGCTGAGAAGAACCGGCCAAATGGGGCTGAGCCTGGAAGAATCAGCTGGACTGCAAGTGCACAGCCGGAGTGGAAGGTGTAACGCTTTCCAGAAAAGCTGGATTTACTAAACTTGCACACAGTGACTATTCTGCATGCACATTACCCCTGGGTTTGTGCCCAACTGAGTCCCTGCCTGCTCCCATGCTGCCAGGAAAGGGGGCAGCTGGGAGCAGACCATGACTGAAGAATAATTCACACAGCTTGGCCTTGGTTACCCTCCTTGCCAAAGCCCTTTCTGGAGCAGAAAGCGTGTTGGCTGAAAGGTAGGCTAGCCTGCTGTGTGTGGAAGAGGTGGAAGCTTGAGAAAAGAAGGCCAAACACCAAAAGATTTCAGCCAGACAAGTTGTCAGCAGACAACTGACTGAATTAACCACTGGGCTGCAAATCTAGCACGTAGGCTATGAGCTGTGCATCCCTGAACTACAGAAAGGAGCTGAAAGAACACTCATAAGTAATTACCTACACAAAATATCTGGATTTAAAATAACCCACTGAAAAAATTTTATGGTCATTCCCAGTTTACCTATGCATTCTGTAGCTGGTCTCTCCAAAGGAGGTCTGGAAATAGAACAAACTTCATTTTCAATCTTGAGGTCTCCTATTCCCTACAACTCCAAGAGCACCTCTACCCACAATACTCCAATATTTTTGTTATAGCCATTGCTATTTTATACTTAAAAAGGAAGCACAAATGGCCAATTTGTGGCCAGAAAATACCATGCCTGATACCAAATCTGAAGTTCAGTATTTCTGCCTTAGACACTCGAGGTAGGTGTGAAAAAGTTGGACAGACTGGATGGACGGGCTGATGCCAATTGTACGAGGTTTAAGAAGGCCAAGTTCTAGGTCCTGCACTTGGGTCACAACAACCCCATACAATGCTACAGGCTTGGGGAAGAGTGGCTGGAAAACTGCCCAGAAGAAAAGGACCTGGGGGTGTTGGTCAATAACCATCTGTATATGAACCAGCAGTGTGCCCAGGTGGCCAAGAAGGCCAATGGTATCCTGGCTTGTATCAGAAACAGAGTGGCCAGCAGGACCAAGGAAGTGATTGTCCCCCTCTACTCAGCACTGGTGAGGCTGCACCTCGAATACTGTGTTCAGTTTTGGGCCCTCACAACAAGAAGGACACTGAGAAGGGCAACGAAGCTGGTGAGGAGTCTGGAGCACAAGTTTGACGAGGAGTGGCTGAGGGAACTGGAGTTGTTTAGTCTGGAGAAAAGGAGGCTGAGGGGAGACCTTATCACTCACCACAACTACCTGAAAGGAGATTCTAGCAAGGTGGGTATTGGTCTCTTCTCCCAAGTAAGAAGTGACAGCATGAAAGGAAATGGCCGCAAGTTCCGCTGGGGAGGTTTAGATTGGATATTAGGAAAAATTGGCTGGCCAGGGAAGTGGTTGAGTCCCCATCCCTGGGGGTATTTAAAAGACCTGTAGATGTGGCATTTAGGGACATGGTTTAGTGGTGGACTTGGCAGTGCTAGGTTTGCAGCTGGACTCGATGAACTTAAACGTCTTTTCCAACCCATATGATTCCATGATTCTAAGTATATGTGTCATACAGTCTTATCTTGGACACGCTATGTACTAAGAAGGCAATGGGACTCAGCTGTCATGACCTGCTGGTATGCACAAGCCCACAGCTCATCTCCCTGGCATATCTTCAGAAAGCTCCCAAAGACCAGACCACCTTCTACATAATGCCTCTTGCCTCTTATCATTCTTACCTAAATTCCCACTTTGCTTTTTGTTTTCCTTAAAAATGTAGTTTGTGTGTCTTCTTCCATATTTATGTTAGAAACAAACTTTCAAAATCCTCTGGTTAAACAGTTTCTCTCCTACAGTTTTCAAATTACTATTATGTAGATGTTAGCAACCCAGTCCTCAGGAAACCAATGATCAAGGTCCCGGTAATGAACTGGATTTAACATGGGTGTAATGTCTATATAACCCTAGCAGGTGATCCTCATTGAAAGCACAACCTAAGACATAGGGCCTCCAAGTTTTTTGCCATTCAGACCTGTGAGGGATTTTTTGTCTCAAAACCACATCTGACAGCTATATCTTGCCAATGTCCAAGTAAATTGTAGCACTGATATCCAACTTGTTCCTTGCCTTGTTTCTGACACTCCCAAGATACTTTGCCAAAGAGATCTTTCTGAAGGCAAAACCCAGAAGATTTCTCTACAAGTTATGAATGCAGTGGGGAGGGATGTGGGGAAGCCTTCCTGAAACCTGCAATTCTGTAAAGTGGAATGTATTTATCATTAAAAAAGTGGGGTTGGACTAGAACTTGGCAATTCTTTTACATTGTACTTCCTTGTGTTGGTGAAGAATTATGAGGGTACTTCAGTTTCCCAGTCTGTCCACAGTAATTGAAAAAAATGAAAGAACAGGAACGAAATCACTATCAAAATGCCTATATAAGCAGTGATCAGTACTATAGGTAAATTTCCATTTAATCTTTGCCTACCAAACCATAAATGCATGTTATGTTAGTTCCACGTATTACTTGTAATTCATTTTACCTCATTACCTGGTCATTTTTGCCCTGTTTTTCTCTCTCTTCACTTTTCCTACTATCACCTTGACAAACTGAAAACTTACAGATACAGAAATTGTTTCTTCCTATAATCAGCAAAATCCTTCAGCATAACTGGAAAAATGTTGTAATCCAGGTTACAATGGTATTCTTTTCTCATGCCTCCCATACGAGCATGATAGAGTATCAGACTGAGTGGTGTGTCTGCGATGAATCATACTTCATGCCCCTGAATGCCCATGGCAGAAGAAAAAGAGAATCAGTCATTTCTCCCACTGAGGGCTGACAGGACGTGAAATACAGAGCAAACTGAAGTTGGAGGATCAGAGCTGCCAGTTTTCACATCACGTGGGACCCTATAAAGGACCACAAAGGCCATTTCCTCAAGATAAAAACACAAGAACAGACAATCTTTTGCTCTGCCTCCACCCTGAGTGGGAGGGAGCTTTCTTCAGCCGAGCTTTGTAGCAAAATCGTGGCTACGCTTCTGCAGACACCTGAGGAGCCTTACTGCTTTTTGCTTTCAAGCAGCAAAAGGACCTGCTGCCAAGCATTTCACCTGCAACGTTCTTCTGCCTTGCGGGGTGGGAACCCCACTTCAGGGAGTTAAAAGGGCTCAAAAACCTGATGGATTCAAAATTTAAGCCCAGTGTGACTAAAAACCAGTTACGAATCCCTAAAATCAGAATATATAATACAAACATTGAAACAGCTTTGTCCAAAGAAATGGTAGACTGTGACCCCAAACTTCTCCTTCAGTCATTTTTTTAAACAACTTGAAACTTTGCTCTGCTTTGAACAAGAGCTGGGTAATGAGGAATGCCAAAGGAATAGTCCCCCAAATTGAAACATCACAAAAGCTTCACTCAGAAACCAGGCATGGCACTGGTGCACATTTATTATCCACAAGCTAAAATCTGACTAATGTAATTTGAGATTGATAATTACTGACGGAGGCCATATGTGTTTTTATTAAAAAGAAACTGTCAAATTAAAAATACTGCTTCCATCAGACTTTTTCTAGAGTACCATGGTTTCAAATAACATCTCAGATTTATATAACTGAAATAACCACTCTATATATTTTCAGGATTTTTAAAGTCTCATTCTCTGTAAATGCAATCTTGCCCTTTCTTCAGACTTCTACATTACTCTCTCAAGCACAGGTAAAGGGAAATGAAAATATACAAAATCAAACACAAAACAAAAGAGTGTATTACTAAAACTTGCAAATAATAGTAGAAGCAAGACTCACATTTTTTAACCCAGTTTTTAACAACCGATCTGATTTTAATTTATGACTATTATTACGCTGGGGGGTACGAGGAACTCTGTTGTGCTGGGTGTTACAGAAGTGTATAACAAAAAAACCCCAGTCCTTTCTCTGTATGAAGTAACAAATGGCTGGCACCAGACAGCATTCATCCGAGAGAGAAAATTCAAAGGTAGAATAGCTGAATTACTAATGACGATGTGTCATCCCACTCCCCAGTGCCTTGCTACTTGAGGTCTCCAATGTAGCTATAATGTGCTGCCAGCTTCTAACACAGATTCCAGAAAAGCTCCAGGGAGCGGCAATCTGCAAGCCTGATGTCTATATGCTAGTTAAGTTAATAGAAACTATAATAACAAATAGACTAAGTAGGCACATGTCTGGGAAGAGTCAAATTTCAGTTTTCATGAAGTGAAGTCCTGTCTTACAAAATTAACCCAATTCTTGGAATAGCTCAAACAAACATGTGCAACCAGTGATCCAGCCAACGCAGGCTACATGGGTTTCCAAAAGGCTTTTAACAAGTATTTCAGCCAAAGGCTTTTAAAGAAACTAAGCACCCATGGCAAAATAGAGGTCCCTGCATGGCAACATAACTGATTAAAAGACATAACCAGAAATTAGTGGTAAATGGTCAACTTACATAGCAGAGGAAGTCTACCAGTGGAGTACCACAGGGATCTGCACTTAGACCAGCTTCTCTTTCCATACCTGCAATTGACCTGGAAAGGTAGCTGAGCACTGAAGGAACTAAACCTGCAGATGATACAAACTTATTCAGGGCAGCAAGGGTTAAGGCAGGTGGTGAAAGAATCACAGGACCTTACGAAATTGAGCAACTAGAGAACGAAATTGTAAATTAAATTCTGTCTGGGTAAGTGTAGAGTGATGCACACGGGAAAATACAACCTTAACTTCACATGTACGATGGTGGTCTCTGACCGGAACATCACCGCTCGGGAGTGAGACCTGGGGGTTATAATAAATAGTGCCATCAAAATGTCAGCTTAGTGCTCAGCTGCCAAAAGAAAGCAGCCCAAATAGTAGGTACTGTTAAGTAGGAAGCAAAACAGAGAAGAGAATTATGCCACTTTGTAACACCACCCAGTTCATACACTGTCCCTCCTTCCAGCAGGGAGGACACGCTTCATCACAGAGTATTTTGTGTTTACTTTTACAAAGGTAGGAGCAAAACAGAAAGAAGCTTAATGCACAAGAGTAACCTATAATTAGGGGGTCAAAGACAGCAGTTTCAGCAGTGTCTGCATCTCGGTTCCATAAGGGTTTTCTCTGAGACTGTATCCAAAATTTGGGGAGACAGTGCCTTCTAGATACTTGCTGATAAACAATTCAAAAAAAGAGGTTGACAAATTACACAAATACAATCAATGAGCTCTATTAAAAAGCATTATTGTGTATCAAAAGCTTAGTTACTGCTAAATGCACGAGCTTTACTAGTATTTGAAATAGTGGGGAAAAGACAAGTTTGAAGATGTGCCTTCACTTTAGCAGTATACAGCCAGCTAAAAATCACTTTGCCGTGCCATTTTGAAGTGACTAAAGATTTTAAGCCTTAAGGGTAAGCACAAGTGCCTGCAAAAGGGTAAGTAGAAACAAATGAATCTAAAAATCTTTAAAGTCTTGCCTTTCTCACTGCTTTCTTTTCCTCATTTTCTTTCCTATCAGCTAGCCTGTTCAAGGTGCCACTGGAATCAGACTGTTCGGTGCCTGAACACCACGCAGATGTTTTTACCCACTGAGGTTCTGTAACAGCGAACAACTAAATTAAGTCTCGGCCTTCACATTTCTAGCTAATCTCTACACATCTCTATTAAAACATCTACTTCTTGCTTTTATGAGAAAGGATTTGCCTGTCTGCTAATGGACTGATACTACTCGTATCTTTGCCTAATTGCATGAGCCATGAGACTGTTCTGGTTTTCATTTGGATTGTTAAGTATCAGACACAGAATTTGTCTATCGATACTGGCTACGCATAATGTACTCTCACTTGTATAAATACTGTCCATTCACTTCACAATATGCACACACATATGTATAAGAGAAATATACCACTGCCACAATCCATAAACAACCTATACAGTGGCTTTGCCTATTGCATAATAGAATAAATACAGAAAGGTAGAAAGTATGTTGGAAGAAAAACTAGAACTGTGATGAATAATTATTCTTTAATTTTAAACTCATAGACATATCAAATATGAACATAAGTAATTTTCAACAAGAAATAAAACTATGCAGGGTATTTCATTAGTTTAAAACATTAGCTAAGAGCTGCTACAGGAGAGTGCGGGTGGACTAATAACATATTCTAAAAGATACCAAGTTGCATATTATTTTTTGCCTTTGTTTTAGCCTTAAATTTCATTAAAAATCACTTAGGCATTATTTAAATTCAAACATTATCGCATTCCTTTATGCAATAGGGATTTTTTTAAATTTTTTTTTTCCTATAGCCATAATTCTCTACCATTGAACTGTAATTGAAGTTTCTTTTTTGAAGGCACACTTTTCAATTTGTTGACTAACAAAAAAGCTTCTAGAGCAAATAAACGGCATGATTTTAATTAAAGTAGAATGAAGAAAGCAAAGTAAATATTAGCTGGTAGCAATGCACTGAAATTTTCAGTCACTGCAAGTAAGTGGAAGTCAATCAAACTTCTCAGAGAAATGCCTTCAGTGTTCTTAAAGCAATGCAAGAATTGGTGAAGCTGTGACAGGCAGCAGACTGAACCCAAGGCAGGCACATCAACTCACTAACTGAAGCTCTGCGTCCTTCTATCAGACGAGACCACTTATGTTTTAGCACGACTACAGTTACTTGTGTTAACCGGATAAAACCAAACAAAAATCAGGCAACCACCTCTCCCCTCTCTTTATTCTGCTGTTCACTACAAATTAAGCCATTATTTGTCTCCCGAAGTGAGAGAAGAAACCTTAATTAATCACAGAAACCCTTGGACCACTAGATAAATTGTTCCCTTGACCCTGTGTAGTTTTCAAAGGGCAGGGCTAAGTTGCTGCAGCTACAGCAGCTGCCTTCAAGCACTGGCCAGCTACAAATCACCCGTGCAGGGCAGGTGGAGTGCGAAACGGTGGCTGGCCCCTTTAAAATCCTGATGCGCCCTGAAACTTTAATTCTGTCATGCAGTTAGAAAACGCTGAATAAATGAAGTTTTTCAGAAAGCCATTCTAACTGAGCTCCTCATTACAGATCTAATTACAAGCTATCTTTATAATGTACACCTGACGACATCGTGTAAAGCACTTTGCTTTAAAGGTCAGCAGAACTAAAAGAACAATTTTGCTATTTATAGTAAAGGGTGAACTTTTCTTATTTGGCTGTTTAAGCAGCCAACCCTTGAGTTTAATGTAATTAGGGAGGGGATATTCAATTTACAGTATCCACAAGTAATGATAATTACACTGGTGCAAAAAAGCTATTGGTAAGCATAAGAAACCTTTGTAATTACATCCCGTTTCCAAAATGACTTGAGCGCCGTGAACTCGAAGCCATTTCAGCAAATGAAGGCCAAGGCACATAAAAGGAGAGCTACGGCGCTTTAAAAGCTGCACTGTTTAACATAATGAGCCGCCCGACCGGAGGGAGATCGCAAAACGCGCTCCATAACTCACCCCGACAGCCCATGCCATCTCCTTCCCGCTCACAAACATCCATTAAGAAAAATATAAGCTGGCTCCCTCATCGCCTCCTTCCCATCCTTCGCCAGCATCGCTTGGCTCCCCTTGCAGAGCGGACCCGGGAGTCAGCCCACGTAACTCTGCCGGGCTTCAGGAGCCAGTCTCAGGCTCCAGCTGCCGATCCTGTCATGTTCAGGGGAGTGCTGGCGCTGTGAGCAGGGAAACGTTGTCCTGTGTCCCCCCCGCCGCCAGCCCCGTGCGTGCGGCAGATTAGCTAGGTCAGCAATCCGCCAGGACCAAGGTGAAAAACAAACAAATAACCACGTTCACAGCAGCTGCAGCGATCGCTCTCCGGAAAATTATTCAGGCATTATGAGGGAGACAGTATTAAACGCTGCCACTTGCAGCTTCACGGCTCTCTGCGTATTCGCATCAGCCCAGGATGAGCACTTAAGGAGTATCATTGGAGAGCTTGCCCAGCTGAGCATCTTCCATTAAGTTTTTGTCTGAAAAGGAGATAGCAGGAACCTCTCTGCCTGATAGGCAAAAGGCTTGTCATAATTCATTAATAACACAGCCTTGCTCAGGTTTCCTTCAATGAGATCAGGCAGGCGGCCTATGAAGAAAACGCTGAGCGAACAACAGCTTCTCCAGAGACAATGCAATAAACTTGCCACTACTTGGCATCATTTGGTGTCTGAGACAAGGATGACCAACACTATTCGACAAGACCTGTCAGAGCCCCTTAAGGGTCCTAGCGAGGAAAACCACAAAACAAACAGTAATTCCTCAGCAGGATGCGATTCACTGCTCGGAAGTGAAAACTTTGCATTTTAGCTGCAGAGATAAATGTACCGGTCTGCTTTCACTACGCCCAGGGCAAAGCTGGCAATCTATCTACTCTGATAAACCGTTTGCATCCAAAGGGCAAAAAAGCTAGAAGAGGTGAGGCAAACTACAGTATCAGATTATTGCAAAAATTAACAGGACTATCACAACTCTTCCATCAGATTTTAAACTCATCTGAAGCCTCATTTCCTTCTAAGTAGGAAAAACAGAAAATAGAATTGAAGTTATCTGTTAGGTAAGGAAACAAGCCCAGGCTAACTGTCAAGATAAAGTCATTAGGATGGCATCAAAGTAGGGAGGGCAGATCATCACTTTTTTTTTTTGTCGAGTGCGCATCCATTCATACAGAGCTAAAATGCACCTGTTATGTTTAATTGAGTCTTACGTACTTCCTCCTACGAGATCTGTTCATCATGAAGAACTGAAGAAGAAATGTACTCCTGTACATCTGATCCACTAGCATTTCATATTCACAACATTGCTTCAAGTGACAAAATAATCCAGTAGCACAGTAAGTACCCGCCAATTCAATGTACAGCATTTGTTATGATCCAAGGTTTAAACAGTCTTCAGCATAAAAACTGGTATTACAAATTTTATATTTACTATGACAGGGTTTCCAGGTTTGCATTCGATTTTTAAAAGCTATAAGTTAATTTTGTACATTTAGGGAAAGCAACAAATGTGCTGAAGATGGCTAATTATTGATTTTAGAACATCTGTGTCACAAAATAATCTTTTGCAATAAAGTAGGTTCAGGTAATTTGCAAACAGTGTAACATTATTGCTTCCCTAAGCTCCTTTGTGTTTCACTTGGGCATGATAATTTATTTTGAATGTAATATCTGTCTTCAAAACTATGGTCTATAAACATTATTAGAAACAGCACTATTAGCATGTCTAGAGATCGCTGTATGCCAGCAGAATGCAACTGATTGAACAGAAATCAATAAAGGTATTTAATGACTTCATGAGAAAAATAAGTGACCCTCACACCCTTAATGGATTAATGTCACTTATCTGCAACACATTGCATAATGCTGACACAGAGCCACTCAAAGCAGTGCCACTTTTCATATGAGTGCCTTAAAACCTTATCAAAGGGAAATTGTGTTTTAATGCTATTTCAGATGTCATTTTTGAGAGGATTTTTACAATCCCATTTCATAAAGCAGAAAGCATGATCTGAATTGTTACAAGTAGCTTTTGTCATTGGCACATGTACTAGGTCACCCTCTGAAGCTAGCTGGCAAAATGAAATCCTGAACACAGGAGGAGGAGAACACTTTGAAACATTACTCAAACAACTTGTTTACTGTCGGCTTTCATCTCTGAAAACAGCTTTATCTATAGATCTGAATCTTTAACTAATTACCAACAGCATGCTTTACTAGGGCAGGGAAACTACTCCTCACAGTCGGTCCTACAGCATGAGAGAGAGACCAGATGCGCAGCTCCCCGAGACGCTACCTGAGAATCAAAATGGGAGGAGGGAGATAATCTAAATGAAAGAGTTCTACACCATTAAATGAATGCTTGCCTCTCAGCTAGCTACTAAGACTATGACCAGGTCTCTTAAGAATATGGGTATCCGTCTGTTCATCTTCAATACACTGCTTTTGTACCCCCTTCTACATCTATTCACTGAAAAACAACTGTGTGTCACAGCAAACCGTTCCATGCTCTCATTCCTTCATTTTTACTTGAATAGAAATATTCGGAAATACGCAGTATCTACTAGGCATCTCTTTAGTGATATGAAGGCTCCTTTTTGGGAAAGAAGGAAGTCAAATTAAAGATGTCAATATGCATTGCCTAAGCAGGCTTTGCCATCACCAGACTGCCTTTACAATTCCTTTGGAGTAAACCCAAATGTAACTGAGGGGAGCCGATGTTCGAGTTTCTTGTTTTATTTGCCATATCATCTACCACAATTTTATGCTCAGCACAAAGAAAAATGAAAGAACTAAAAAAAAAAAAAAAAAAAAATCTTTTTCCTAAAGGTAATTTGGTCCCAGCTTTCATACACAGTTTTCACCTGAAGAAACGTGAAAAAACTGTGTTCAGATAAAACAAGGAAGCAAATGCAAAAGCTTTTTCTGACTGACTCGAACATTTCCTTATTCCTCCCCAAAGGATATGAAAACTCCTCCAGTAAATGTAGCATCATAATTGGCTATAATTGACTCCATCCTTCAATTTTTAAGGCAATCTATAAAATATGGATCATTTTGTCAACTGGGAGACAATTTTGTGACACCACACTGTTTATCTCGTTACAGTGATCTCAGCTGCACTCAGTATCATTTGTTACCCCTCAGACTACCTTATTTGTGCTGTAATCCTGGGCCCCTCTACATTTAATGCACTGCACACTAGTTAGCTGTAACACCAAACATCCCGAGTGCTACCTTGCTTGCTGAAGATCATTGTAATAGGGGATAACAGTAGCAATGATGTGGTAGCAGGTGATGTACAGCCATCGTATTCAGGCAAGCGGGCTCTGTTCCAATACAATAGTTCATGCTATCCTGTCACTAGTCCATCTTGCAACTTACCACACATGAATCAGAGGGGATGAGGGATAAACACAAAAAAATTTAAAAAATCAAGTTTAACTGCTTTGGTGCTGTTTTTCTATTACATCCGCTGTTCTAGCGCATTTGCAACATTTTAATGCACGCTGGTAACACTCTGGCTGCACAGACTGTTACCACATCATGGTAGTTTTGCAACAGACTCTTCGGTCACAACAATACGATGACTGCTGCGTGGGGATGACTGCATCTGGCCATTGCTATTAGCTGAATAAATGCAGACACCTCACAAAGATATTGGCTTCAAACACAGAGTTGAAATGATGGAACTGGCTTCTCTTTTTTTTTTTTCCTATGCTTTCCAGTAATTATTTTTATTTATACATCTCCCTATGTGTTGCAATGCTTCAACTGAAAACTAAGCTAAGTAGAAGGATGACAAAAACTAAAACCTAAATCCAAGTACTGATAGCCACAAAACTGCAGCGAATGATTGATAGAAACATTGATGTAATCCTGTCCATAGCAACAGTTTAATTATGAGCATCTTGGCAGTGAGCCTGCTCTATGTGTTGATTTTCCCCAGCAGAGAATGCCATATAATCCATCTTTGTGTTACGGGCTACACGACTACATGGAGAGGCCAATCAAAGGGGAACAAGGAACAGAGAAGTTGTACTAAATTACCAGGGTGATACAGGAGTAAGTACATTGGCCATGAGTAATTCCACTCCTGAGGATAAGCAAGCCTGAGAAAAAGGAGGGGTAGAAAAAAAAATACCAAGAGGGTGCTACCCACAACAAACTAGTACTGTAGTCCTTAATTACAGTGATTACAGCATACAACATGAATACTCCTCTGTGATGAATGGCATAAATTCCCAGTATACATCTTAAAGCGTCCTCTCTCAAACTCCTTGTTCCCAGGATCACGACTGTCTTGTCACCAGCACTGAGGGGATCAGAGAAGGACTCTGCTATCCTGGGCAAGCAGGTCTCCCACCAGGGACACAGGGCTCATGGGCCATGGCTACATTAGACACCGTAAAGCAAAGCATTCCAAGAGGAGTGGATCTGCTGTGTGGAGCAGCTGCTGCTGAGAACACAAAAGCCACGCGATTCATATTTTAAGGGTTTCGCTTCAAGGTAGTTCCAGCATGGTCCTGAGGGCAGGAGCACGTGCATGGCTGAGGATGGGAAGAACACTTCTGGAGCGCATTTGCCAGCTTAGCACCCACCACCCAGCAGGTAGTACCGCTCCATGAGACAAACCCAAGTATGGTAAGCGAGAAGATCTGCTGAAAGGCCACACTCCTGACCCCCACTGAAACACAAATAGAGTAGGCACATCATAGGGGAGGTGTAACATCATCAGCAAGGTGCAGAGTTCACTCCAGCAAACTAGAGGGCAAGGAAGCAATAGCGGCAACTTTGTAAGAAGGGTGTAAGGAGCAGGGACCCTAAGAGGAAAAGGCAGCAGTACTGGCTGAGGAGGTTTTTTAATAAATGGTGAAGTCTGACCATGACTGTTTCTCAAGATACTTGCAGGAGATGTCCAGATAGAAACAAAAAACCATAATAGAATTGTATTTTATAATTAACCTTACTTCCAATTTCTCTGTTGGAAAGTGTTTGTTTAAAAAAAACAAACCAAGTTATGATGCAATTAATTAACTCTATTCAACACGATGAATACAACATATTTCAGTCTATATGCAACTGAAATCTACAGTGTTTATTTACATAAAAAAATTCCCTTAAATTCCAGACCTATTTTTTGAAGTAACATTTAAGAAAATCTCTCTGAAATACTGAAGCAGCATTTTAAGACTATGCTATTATCTCTTTAAGGAAACGTTCTGGTAATTTTTAAGCGTGTGAACAAAGGTTTTGTGAAACCCTGTTAGGCTATTACATGTGGTAAGAAAATCATCCATCATTTTTGCAGCCTGGTGTTCACATTCACAACTTAACTCAATAAAGACTGTTTTTAGTTTCTGTTAAGGTATGAATATTTTATATATGTAACCACATAAATTAATGAGAATACTCATATATGTGTATGTATGGATTGTACCATGTATATGCTTCTTTGAAGAATGCACTGAAAACGATTAAGGAATTTTAAACATTGGCACTCTAAAAATGAGCTTCCTAGAGTTTATAGAAATTACAAAAGACATATTCAAATCAAACACGTGATTTTGATCTTTTGAGAGTTAAACTTGTGCCACACAACTGTTGTTCTGTTCCACTCTAAATTTTTTACTTGCAGATGTGTAACTACTCCCATCTCCAAGACACTGCGGTTGCAGCACAGCAGGAGAACAACTTTTTTTTTTTAGATACCAAATATATGGGCATGATCTATATATTGTGCATTACTTGTCTGAGAAACTGCTTTTAAACAAAAAGTGTTAGAATCTAGGAGACTCTGCTGTACCTTCACTAGCTCTTCCTCATTAAAATTTACTTAAGACACCAAAGGGATTTTTTTTTTTTTTTTGTGGGTACAAGCTGATGTTCAGTTCATTACATTATGAAAACCCATTAAGTCACAGAACTAAAACTGGATTAGTTATTTAAGCTTTGAAAGCCTGAGATACTCATCTGCATTCTTCCAGATATGGTCATTTTTAGCTCCAAATTCAGGTCTCATCTTTCAGCTCAGAGCACTCAAGGTATTCTGGTTTTCTAAACAACAATGTACTAAGAAACGTCTGTACTTGATAAAAAGTCCTTTTGTGTATCATCTCATTTTTTTCCAGCACCAAACATTCTAGTTTGCCAACCACAAAAAAATTATTGTTTGATCACCTCTTTACCGTAGAAATTCTCTCATAATAAACACAACACCTTCTAAAATACCTATATGACTGTACTGATCGAATGATTACCTGAATAAAACACTCAGCTGATTACATTGAATATTCAGCTAATTTATTTACCCTTCAACAGCTAGAGAATACAATGAAAGAGAAACCCACAGGAACTCCTGGTAAAGATACTTCGTCAAGACATTAATCAAAGCTAGAGTAATATGTACAGTTACATCACTCCCCAGTAAGTTCACCTTGGTATTTCCACAAAAAGGTCATTTGCAAAATCTTCAGAAAGAAAGAAAAATGACAGACCACTGTGTCATGCCAGGGTTTGTGGGAGTGAGGGAAAATGGGAGCCTGCTCTCAGGCACATGGAAATATGTAGCACATACAGTGCTTTTGATGCAGGTCTTTTAGTTGCACTTTTTATTTCTGAAAGAGAACTTTTAAATACAAGAGTGACTGTGCTTTGTAAAAAATGTTGTATTTGGAAATGTTTAATGGCAGCTATGACACAGAGGACATAGAAGTTTTGCAACTAACAAAATAATTCTGAAGTCCCAATACAATTGCAAATTAAACAAGTATGTATTTTTAATGAATCAAGAACTGAATTAACGTTTGCTGAATACCTGAAAGATCTTAATGACTACTAAATCTGACATTAAAGTTTGTGGCCATTTAATCTTTTATTACTTTTGGGGCACTAGTTCAGATCAAAGCACACAAATCTGGCTGAAAGTGCTTCTGCCCTAAGATCTGTATCCACAATTCTTTTTCCCTAACTGAAAACCTAAATAAATAAATAAATAAAACCAAAACCACCACCACCCCCTCCCCCCAACAAAAATGAGATGACTACATATTAAATCTTGAAGATAAGAGGATGATTTACCATTTAGGAATTCTTAGCTATTGGAAAAGGTAGCAAAGATCTTCTAGTTCTGAATAGTTATTTTGGCCAAATTCCCACTGGGCAGAGTTGGGAAGCTGATGAGATACAAGCCTTGTGGAGGACATTCAGCAATACTCAGCCTGGAAATGTGCCCCTGACAATCTTTGCTGAAGTCAGACACACAACTGTCCAGCTATCAACCACATATCTATGAGGAAACAGTGGTTCAAAGTACAAAGGCAGTTCAGGGAGAAACAAGGTGCTACTCCACATAAAGAACTGCAGTGAAATTTGGTGATATTTTCTTTAAAAAAAACCAACACAAAAATAAAAAGCCCTGTACTAGTAACTCCCAGTGCTTAGGGATTTACTCACTGCTGTATTTAGAGTCGAATAGCTTCTTTCTCCAAATTCTCAGAGTCAAAGGGATTGTGCAGAAGACATTTCACTTTTAAGTGAAGCAGTGGAGACTCAAAGCTTCGAAGGGTTTCCTGAGTGACTGTCACCCACCACATGCTTCCGATTACTCTGCCTGGGTTGGTTTTGATTAAAAGGTTGAGAGGTATCATGGCTCAAGTAAGCAGGAGACAATTGTAGCAGCTGACAGATGAACACTGATTCAAAACTAACCTGCAAGACACCTCTCAAACCTCGTTAATTAAGTCTGACAGTGAATATGGAGCTTCTTATTAGGAATGCACAGTGAACACGCCCAGCTATGGGCTTCACTTATTTCACCCTGCCACCGCAGGTGACACTTTCCTGGGCAACCTTTGGTTTACAAGATTAATCCTTTAGAAAATAAGTACTTTGCAAGCAGCTGAAGGGACAGATTTATAATTCCAGATGATTGTTACACAATTAAACATTGCTATATTACAAAGCGGTTGCCTAATTTTAAAACTTGAAATACTAATATAAGCATGTCCACTTACCATATAAAACATGTTAAGCACATTTTGGCCCAGAGCGCAGCCGAGATTCTCAATAAAAGAAGCAGTTATTTTGGACTATAACTGTAAAGAAAGCTTTTCACTGTTATTTACATGTACTTGAATTAAATATTAAAATGGAGGGGAATTTTCTCAATAGGCTATAGTTGTCTGAACTATCTCCGATCATTTCTACAGTAGAGAGGACTGCAGTACAAACAGAAGAAAGACTATTTGAGGGAGCCAGCGTATTTCTACAATTCGACACAATGCCAAATGTGCAAAACAGTAGCTTGCATCTTGGGATCAGTTTAACTACCTCACTGCAGTACTGAGTGCAGGCTATTAAGCCTTGCTTCTGATTATCTTAGGCACTGTAGTGAGCTCACGTGGATGCATTACTTTTGATTTGGGCAGTAGCTTGGGTACCTCTACACCAAATTCTTTGTGGATTAATTAAACAGGTATTTGGATCTACCCAGAGCAGCAGTATCTGTAGAAGAAGAATCAAAACATACATGTTCCAAGATTTATAAATTAAACTAGCTAATTTAAACTAACAATGCTACAATAAAACAGGCAAATTAATAAAATCAATTTTAAAAAAAATCAAACCAGAATAACAGAATTATTTAATTTACTGAGATTATTACATTAAATAAGCAAGTAATTTCTTCTAAGAACTGATTATATTAGAGACTTGGACCTTGTTTAGGCACTAGCCCTTAAATGAGAGGATATCATAAAGCTCTGTGTGAACTGAAATTGTATTCTAGCTAACCAGTGAACATGAAAGGATCAGCTCATCTCCATTCTAAAACAAACACTTAGATTGAGGGTCTCATGCCAATTATGGAAGCCTGCTAAAAATATGTCTGATTAAATAATAAGCCTTTCCAAGACATTCCATCTAACCTCCTGTTTGAAAAATACATGTCTGGGATGTGTTGGGCAGAAAAGACATTTTGTAGGCTACAAACTACAAATCTTGAGTCTGGCCCTGCACATTCCTACACTACTTGGCCATACCATCAAATGGGGAAAATGCTAAAGGAGATATAGATACCCACTAAAAATACCAAAAGAAAACAAACTTAACAGTATTGTACTTAAAAAGTATGCTTGTTGCTATTTCTGAATTTTAATTATGATTCTGGAAGGTGGTATATTTGACAAGATCAGCCATTGATTTTTTTGGCTCCATTAATATCAATGGAGCATTGTTTTTTTTAAACCACACATTTATCTGCCAGATACCTATCCACTTCAGAAAGCAAAGGATGAACAAGTCTTTTAGCAAACCTGGTTTACCATATGATCAGACAAGAAGGCAAAGCTTGAAAAATTCGAATTACTTTCTTTTTCTTCATCAGGCTAGGAAGCCTGCCTGCTTCTGTTCATTCATCTCCCTTAGTCCAGCAAGCCAGAACACGACAGTTTGCTTTCAAGGCCTCATTGCTTTGGATTGACCACCCTAGAATGTAGTTGAAAATACTTTGTGTTTTAGACATTTACAGTCCATTCAATAGAAGCCAACAGAAGTTCTTCAAAGGCTTAACAAATTATTCTTTAGAAAAGTCCAACTGAAAAAAAACCACCAAACTTTCCAAACTATAGAAGTCAGGCATAAAACTAGGAAAACGATTGGAAAGAAAAAGCCTCAAAAGCACTCAGTCACTAGCCAAACAATTCTTCCTCTGTTCTGCTTGCAGGTTTGAGATCCCGTTTAATATATAAGCACATCCCACATTCCAGTCAGCAGTTCAACATTTAACAAAATTTCTTAACACAATAATCAGGATAAAAATATTGGATAATCAGAGTAAAACTATGTTGCTCTCAGAAATCATGAGTTTGATTTGTGTTTTCATATGTAAGCCTACCTGCTTCACCGTAGCCTACATGCTCATTTGGGCTCATTCAGATTATCTTCTAACCAGCTATCTGTAGCTTTCTTCACAAGACCAGATAACATTTTTTTCTAACTTAAAAAAAAGGAAAAAGAGTCCTGGGGGATGTGGATGTGAAACACAGACAAAGAAAATGAAAAAAATACAGTGAGCAAAAATGTAGAAAGGAAAAAAAAACATTTTAACAGCATCATTTTAAATTGGTTTGTTTCAATGTTGATTTTCATTAATATAACTAATATTCTAAGTCTTCTAACTGGGGCTCAATCCAACATTTTCCTCCAGGTGGGCAGATCTGTGTGCCTGTAGGGAACTCCATTTAATTCAGTGGGTTACACAAGGCTGTAGCCATTTGCAGATGGTGCTGCCTGTATTTTTTTTCCTTTCTCTTTGTCAATGCATTTGAAAAAAAGAAAGTAAAAATTACAACACAAAAGAAAAACTCTCCCATCCCTCTCTTTCGCCAGCCCAGCACCCCTGCCTGTTTTAAATCTGGGCACTATGAACTTTCCACTTACTTCCTCAAGTCGTTTGCCAAAGATCTTTATTTGAGAGGACTAGCAAACCATTTGCAGCACCAGGGAAAATTCTCAATCACTGCCCTTGTGAAAAGGTATAGTGCATTTTAAGGATTTTGTATTTTGAATGCAGTAGTAATTATTCCAGATTCTAGTACTCTTCATCTGTAACCCTTCACGCTGATAGCTTTGCTGTGAAGCTCATTGCTTTCTTTACTTTCTCTGGTGAGTAAGTACAGCCTATAGTCTGAAAAACTTTTTTTTTTTTAATTCAGAAAACTTACATGCACGAGAAAAATACTATTAGACAGAATCACTTCATTGTCATTAAAATCCCAGAAGCAATAAGCTATAACCATATAGATAGGGGCTCTGTTCAATTAGAGAGGCACAGACACAGGTCCAGATAGACCTGCTTCCTTTTTTTTTCCTTTATAACACAACATAGTTAACACACTAGCTTCGACCAGCACAAATTTGAAGATCGGTATGGAAAAGTTGTCAAAACTGAAAACAAAGGTTCAGGTTAGCTAAGTTACCTGGGCTTAATCAGCTCTGCTTACAGCCTTGCATGCAAAAGGCAGAGACGTGTCTCGCTAAACTGAAAAACAACTTCCTCTTTGAAACAGTTGACAAAAAAGCCAGTTATTAAAACAAAGCATGTGGCCTATAATTTTAGAAAAATAACATACTTTACATTTATCTACCTGTAGATCATTATCTTCAATACTGAACAATATTGTGCAAGTGGAAAATAAAAAAAGTCAGTCGGTCTGGACCTATTTCAACCCCGACTCAGTCTGACCGCAGTTCCTGCAGCTCTGCTTAGCGGCTCAGGTGCACGGCAATCCAGGCGGATGCCGCTGCCCTAGGACCGCTCCCCGAAGCCACAACAAGCCAGCGGCCTGCTGCCATACCGTAACCCTGTCAGACAATGCCAATACTGGATAAAATAAGGCAACTGTTAGTGCAGCCTCAGTAGATCATAACAACCACTGACGGGCACTGCTAAAAGCTTGAATATGAAATTGCAGTAGTACTCTCTCTTCAGAGATGAGAGTAGCTTTGGCAGAAAGAAATACCGTTTCCTCTTTTCTTCTTCCTTCAGTAAAACAGAATTTAAACAAACAGTCCCGTATGTTATATCCGAAAGCATGGAAAATGCTTTCATTTTTAAACATGCATGTTTTGGTCCACAAAAGGAAATTATGCAATGTTATCCTTCCATTTATAATTCCCAAAAAGCCCATCAAAGGTATTCCCTACATGGATGCAAACACACGCTAACAGAAATTTTGCTTCAACCTTTGAAACTCAGTCTAGCGTGACTTCGCTAAGCACAGATTTAAGTATTATAAAGGGAGAGGCTCTAACTGACAAGTATATGAAATGAATGGATCAGAATCCTTTTCTCCACCTCAGCATTTAGTCGTGGTTTCTGAAGGAAACATGCAAGTGTACACCCCCCACATAATAACATTTACCTTGTTAAAGGTAATCTGCAACAGCCAGGTAGTAAGGGATTGCTTTTGGCTTTGATAAAGTCCAAAGGAAAGATAAGAGAAGTGATGCTAAAACTGTGTCGCATGCTTCAAGCACAGAAATTTTACTTTAGCTCCACTTACTATAATTTTATGCCACTGCATTTAAACTACTTAGATATCAGAGTAAAAAAAATGGGGGGGGGGAGGGAGGAAGGGCAAAGTAGAGGGAGGGAGGGAGAAACCCCAATTATCAAGGTTCAGTTGTGCAACAACATTAAACATGCTTGAGGTGGGTTTTTTTTTCCCCAGAGTAGGTATCCATTTCCATGCTGATCAACCCAACGCTACCTATTCTGAAACAGTATTTTGTAAACCTGTAGCTGTAGACAGTGTGTATTTTGAAATGCCGTTATACTGAAAAAATGTTTGTGGCATTGTAAGACTCCTATTCCGGTTTTTGCATCAAACCCCTCTTTCCAAAACCAATTTAAAAGTCCTGAATGCTATACTTAAAGGCTCCTTAATTTTGGAGGAGACACTTCACTTGTAAAGCTTTCTGGAGACACTACGAAGATGTGCATTCCAAAACACTTCCTCTGTGATCAGTTTGAAATATCTCAGAAATATTCCTATTTGCCCATTTAAAATATATTGATTCCAAATGTAACCTAACCAGTTATTTTATATAGTTTAAGTCTAAACAAAGCCTTACAAAATTATCTTTGGGAAATGTTTCCAATGAATTACAGTGAAATTGGTTTTTTTTGTATTACCAATCATGAAAATTTTGAGGACTTCTATTTAGTCCTGGTTTGGAATAGGAATATTCCTCCTGAAACATTAAAGCTGTTTTTTCATTAGTTCTATTCAGAATATTTATGCAGATTATTTCTGTTGCCTGATGGGCATGCAACATACTTCAAATTGTAATGAAAAAGGGGAAAATGAGCCATGGCATATTCTGCTTACAAGTATATACCTCAGGTACACCGCTAAATCACAGTTAAGTCATTCGTCTATACACTGGGTAGGACTGCGTCTTGGGCGAGAGCTATACAAACTTCTATATACCCAAAATGGGAATTTCGGTGCCTCAATGCAAGAATGGTAACCAAAAAGCCCCTACCTTACATGCCTGAGAACTTGCAGAGGTCCAAGTTTTCATCAGAAAAGCTTCAAGAGTGTCTTGAATTCTCCTACTGAATATCTTAGCGTTATCTTATTTTACTCTTACTGAATATATTGCATCTCCAGGCCATTTGCTACCCACAAATGAGACTGGCCAAAATCCCTTGAGGCTCTTGAGTCATAAGAAAGCTCTGACTGCCTAAGGCCATCATCAGATGTGCTGCCCTGGATGCATCTGAGTGGGGTGAAGAGGTTATTGCTCCCAGCTGCTCATCACCAGGGAGGGAACATCACCCCTCAGCATCACAACCATACGCTTGTTTCCTAACCCCCTGATGTCAAAATGACAGGCTAAAAAGGCTTTCTTATCATAAACGTGCGAGAGAATGGGGACTGGCTGGACAGGCCGTGTTAGGGAGCAGCTACCTGGGCAGTTAGCTGGCAGGGGCGGCAGGAAGGCTGGGACAAGCAGCTGGCAGCAGAAACCCCTTACGTGGCTCAGCTGCTGACAGCGGGGCTTGTCTGACTACAACCCTCACTTGCCAACGACACAGAGTTCAGCACAATTCCCTGTTCATTCAAACCAGCACCAGGAAAAGAAACACGACCCTTTTTAATTATTAAAAGAAGTCCTTTTCCTCCTAATAGAAGCTGTGGCACTTAGACAGCGCTAAATGCAAAATCTGTAGACCTTAAAGTGACAACAAGGCAGAGCACATCCCTGCCACCACCTACAGAGAGCACTGCTAGTGACAGGAGAGAAACTAAGGTTTGTGGCAGCTTACCAAAACCTTTGGGAGGATGGGAGGCTAAACAGTATACCTAAAGTCAGAAGTCACCTGGCAAAAGTATCCTAGATGTGAATCCTGGTCCGCTCCCCAAATCAGAATTAATCTTTTTTTTATGTTTCCATTTTTGCAAGAATGTAAAAATTATTATATAGTTAATCCTCATGAAAATTAGGAAATATTTATGAACTGGTAAGCACCAAAGTTGATGTTAACAAGTATTAACAGTGTTAAAACATACAAAACAATTTTACATGCACTGATTATTACGTGATAATTCCATATTTTATTTCTGAAATGTGAGATAAAATCTTTACAGACAGGCTACAATTACGACCAAGTATCTGTCAAGATCAGAGGTAGATGACAATGTTCCTATTTAATGTCTGCAGTAATTTTTAATGCAACACTTCCCTAAAAATATCATATGACTTTTTGTTACTGTGTTTACAGTATTATGCCCAACATGGTCTAGAGACACTGCAAAATACCATAAATTCTGTTTCTATAATGATGGTATACATATAACAGAATGGAAAGAGGAAAAAAAGGGAAAGGAAGGGGAAGGGAATAAAATAAAGATATAACCATGAAAACTCAATTATACATTCCAACAGAATAAAAGCTCCCAAACTTTATCACAAATTGATCAGGGAGATGAAATAACATCTCAGACTATTATATAACTTATCTAACCATTGTATAAGAGCAACAGATATCCATATTATACAAAGCATTCTCTAAACTTACTTGTACTTGAAAATTAGGGTACATTCAGTCACCATTTCCCATACAGTAAGATATTTTTTTCTAGTAATTACCTGAAAATATGGCAGCTGGGATTTGAGCAACTGAAATCGTACTTTTGCTGCCGAGAATTATCAGACCAGAAATTCAATGTATTGCTAGAAAACTCCCACACTCTCTTTGGGCTGTAATACTGCAGCGGCTAGGGAGTTTTGACAAAACAGGCCCATTATTATTTAATTCCCAGAAAACGCAATTTGGAAGATGAAAAGAGGACAAAGAGAGAAGGGGAAAAAGCCACAAAGGTTTGGTAAATATCTTGAGATTACTTTATAGCCATTTAAACACATGAGAAGCAGATAGAGCTTCAAATATTTTGTGAAGCTAATACGGAAATGGTTGCTAAAATGTGCTTTCAAATAAAAACAACTTTACAAAACAAACTGTTGTCCCCTCTAGGCAGCAGCTCCTCTCGACACCTCCGATAATCCTACAGCTCTTGTTCAATAGCCCTTCTCTCACCTCTGAGCAGGAAGCAAATTGTGAAGCTGAGCGGCACCGTGATGGGACACTACCCGTTGTGCTATCAGTGGACTTCAACAAATAATTAGTGCTACCTGCAGCCCTCCAGGACCGTAAAGGCTGCCGATGCACCAAGTCATGTCGGTGACACTTCCCACTAGCGACTGCGCTGCTGAGAAAGGGGCAGCTACGTGAGGTTCCAGACTACCTTCCTCTCACCTTGTTCAGAGCATGTTTCAGTCACACGAGTTAAAATAACAACGGTCCCTAAGGTCTTGCTGACCCTGGTAATGCCACTCTTTTCTACACCAGTGCAGCGCAGTAGCAGCAACAGTGGGAGTGAAAATGTCTTTACATAGAAGGAGACAAGTTTTTCCTTCATTACTCCATATGAATTGCACTGGCATCTAAAGCACTGAATTTATTTGCCGCATCTAAAGCACAGTCAAATGCGTATGGGAATCTGTTGTCAAAGGTCAAGTTATGATTCTTTCTTTTAATGAGCATGAAGTTGCTCAGCCCTCTAGGGTAGGATTCCTTCAAAGGAGCCATTCAAGTCTGCTGTGCCCAGAACACAGGACCTAATTCACTCCTAGCCCCAAGTTTAAGCGCATTTTAAAGTCCTGTTAATTTAATTTCACCCACGTACTGCCAGATTAGAGAATTTAATGACTCAAGCATTACAATTGATCAGATGACAACTCCGGAAATAAATTTTCAGCATCGGTAAAGGTTCTGGTAAAACTACTGTAAAATTTCTGTATAATGGCCACTGTCAACATTCACGACTCACAAGAGGGGAGAAAAAAAAGTGGAACGACATACAAGGATTTCTGATAACAACTGCTGATGCTTGTTTTCTTTATTTTCTGGCCTCAACTTCCTTTTTCTTCAAAACAGCTGACAACTGAAACTGTCTTTCACAATTTCAGATATATGACTTTCTCTGCAGGTTTCTCTGACAAGGATTTTCCTCTATGCAACTTATTTTGGCTTACTCAGAGAAATCGTCTCATCTACTTGCATTTCAGTGTGAATTTCTCAGACAAGCTACTCACTGAATTTTCCACACAAAGCAAAGTATCAGTCATCAGAATAAATTCATTCAAATAGGAAGTAAAAAAAAAAAGATGTCAAAGGATCAGTGTCATACACATGAAAAAGCCTTTTTTGAGTACAGAAATAGCCAGACTTTGGCCAAACTTGAGAAAACATAACGAAAAGTGAATTCTAGTAGCAAAGTTACAGAAGTTAGAAGCGCAGCAAAGTGATTGCACTTCATCATGGTAGTAGTTTGAAATACAAAGATGTTAGATAAAAATATGATAAAAATTTTGTGCTTGTAGCTTAGCAGAAAGGTTCAATAGCAATACTGAGTAGAACATCAGAAAGTGAAATATGGTATTTCAAACATACAGGATAAAAAGTTGGAATGCCATGGAAGACCTGTAGCAGGGAATGAATTCCAGTCCTGGGACAGAATATTGTTGAAAAAAAAATGTTCAAATCAACATACAGGAGTGAGCAGCCAGCAATCCTCCTGACAAAATCAAAGATACAGAAGCATGAGAAAACTTTACTAATTTTGAGTCTGCATCATAAGAAGCCGTGGTTGTATACTGAACCCCGCATACTTGTCCTCTAACACGTTTTATAAGCTTTCTAAAACAAGGCTAGAAAAGACCACAAATACATGTAAGAATAACTTGGGAAATGGAAAAGCCAGAGGATCAAATACACAGTAACACAGGACAAAACAGAGCATAGCTTTGCACTAACCCTCAAAAGCTAAAGGATACAGAAAATAATATTAATATTTCACCTGTGGGGACAGGTTAAAAAAAAAAAAAAGCTTCAGTACATATGGATGTTGCTGGAAGACAAATTTAGCTCCTTTTTGCAGCAAAGTTCCAAGACCTGTACTTTCACTTCTCCATTTGGGTCAGAAAGTACTCTTTGGGATATACTGAAGCTTAGTACTTTTTCAATACATAGTGACCCAGATGGCAGAAGAGCAATGCACTCACTGCCAACACAATCTAGGCTGAAGTGATGCTCAACACCAAGAACAATGAAGAGTGCAGGAGCCTGCAAGTAGCAGACGCACAAAACTGTACAAAACCAGATATCAATCTCCCACAATTGAAATCCTTTATTCAGAAAAGAAATAGACGCCGAAGGGGAACTGCTTCACTATGTTAAGGTTTAAACAATATTAATAACACAAACTAGAAGGCTAACAACAACAACAAACCCCTAACAAAAACCCCAAACCCAACCAAACAAAAAGTCAAAAGAAAAAAACCCAAACTAAAACACCAGAAAAAAAAACCCCACCAGAATTCAGATACTGCAAAGAATAATGAATTATGAAAGCCATATGTAGGCAAACAGAATCTAAACAGCTCACACCCAGAGTATTTCCCTGCAAGACTGCAAAATGCTTAAACTAAAAGCAGGTCTGCTATGACTGACTTGCTAAAAAAAGATTGAGCTTCCCATTGCAGCTTCACAAAGAGGCATAAAGGCAAGTGGATGTGGTGATAAGGTATTGTGTCCCCTCTGAGAAATATGACAGCTGCAGGAAAAAAAAGAGAGCATACATAAATACTTAATGAGATGACCAAGTCTTATATGCCATAAGAAGTTTAGTGATTTGTGCTGATCTTTTGTTGCTTTTCAGTGGTTGTAGGTCTCGAGACAAAATAGTCTTTATGTGTCTGATTAACTCTGAAAGGGGAAACAAAAGCTCCCAGAAGATATCCCTTAGGGCACTAGTGACTGAGCGAATGTCAAGAGCACAAAGTTCACTTGAATTGTTTTATAGCTCCCTGTTCCAGCTATTTAACAAATACATGAACACAAAGTTCACATATTGCCAGGAGTGTGGAAGGGGGCGGAGGGAGACTCCACCATGGAGAAAGCGCAAGGGGCAGCAACACAAGATGTAAATAATGTTTGGGGGAATCAACACCTTGTGTCTCAACAGCTGCAAAAGAGTGATGGGTTTCCAGTCAGCTCTGCTGTACTTCATAGAGGTCAGGAACACTAGCTTGTGCGGAGATGAGAAAAACCTGGAAACACATGAAGGACACCATGGAATTGTATAACATTGTAGCAATAGGACTAATAAAAAGAGCCAGAGAAGTTGGACCATGCGCATTCTTAAAAACAATGATAAAATGATGAAGATCAGTCATGAACACTGAAGTAAAGAAGTGTGGAAGAAGAGTGACAGCACGATGAGCTAAGAGTGGCTAGCACACTGCTTCACTGGACAGAGTGGCCATGCCTGTTTTGCTTTGAGAAGACATCAATTTCAAAACATCGCAGTCCTATTTGTCATCACACAGATTTAAACCTTATTCCCATTGATCTATTTCAAGGACTGTGGCAGTAAAAAAAGAGACCACAACATTACAAGCTTTGCAATAATGTACGTATGTAAGTCAATGCAAGACATCATAAAAACACCATGGTGTCATGTAATCAATCATAAGCAAACAGATTAGAAAACATGCAATGCTTAGAAGCCCCAAATAAACAAATCACTTAAACACTAACTAATGTTTTCATGAAGTACAAGACTTTATTGATGAACACAGAATATGAAATGCTGACATGTATTTCATGTAAAAAGAGATGTCGCTGTGTAGTTGCTATACATAGGACAAGATGACTGTTCTAATCTTAAAAAAAAAAAGTTAGATCATCAGAAAAAACCTCAAACAGTTCAAAAGCAGAGACAACAATAGAAATACTAACCAGTAGCTAGAGTAAGGCAGTATTGAAAATATTTTTCATATTTAGGCTTTGCAGAAAGCTGAAACACTTCAGGAAATTATGAACTTTTACAGCACTGATACAACAGGTTGTCAGTGGGAGAAAATAAATTCAAAACCCCCATAGAACACTAAACAGAGCATGCAGAAAAGCCAGAAGTATAGATGGATTGGGTCCCTTTCTGGCCAAAAGCAAGAGGCTGGAGCGCCGCATGAAACAGACATGTCTGCTAGCAGGCCAGGGAGACTGGTTGGGAACTTTCAATACTGTCGTAACAACATAAAAGGAAACAAGCTGTATTATCATTAATTTTATGGAGCAGATTGATTCCCTTTTAACTGGGGATGGGGCGGGACACACAGACATCTGTGTTCTGGAAGTAAGGAATCCCAAGCAAGGAGACACAGAAGGACCAAACCTTCAAAGCCATAAGCACACAGAAGTAGACACAAGCATATCTGGACTAAATAATAAAGTCAAATTAGGAAGGCTAAAACACAGAAGTGAATCATCTACCTGCCTCTAAGCAGCAGCTGTGCCAGACGCCCACACAGGAGGTTCCCCTATCTCTGCACATTCAGGTACTCCTTCAGTAGTAGGAGAAATCCTAACGAAAGCCAAAGTCTCTGCTGCCTTTTCAAGGCCCACATCCTACCAGTCTATGGAATTTCTTACTGGCGTGGGCGTATGTATTTCTATTGTGTGTGTATTTTGTATGAACAAACTGTGCAGTTCTTCTGTGAGGGAGATCCTTGTTCATCAAAGTGCATTACTGAGCCTTGTGTATTAGGGACCGTTAATAATCCTCGCAAGTCATTACAAATTAAAGAATTGGTCTTCCCAGAGCCACTTCTGCTAAGCCAATACTATAAAGAAATCAGAAAAAAATGGCTGACCTCACATAATCTTACCTAAACAACAAATTCTCTTCCTGACTGCAACTGCAAGCAACCACAGCCCAACTTCTGCCCGTCTGCCCTGATGGACAGAGCATCCTCCTGGATGGGGCTCTCCAAAGCCCCAGCTCAGCAGAGCAAGACAGTTTGCAGACCATCCTGCCGCTGTGTCCTCCTACTTGTGCCTTTCCTCCACTGCCTCCCCTGCGCAGTGCGGTCATACACAGCTGAGGGAGCAGAGGCTCCCCTTGGAAAAGTTTACTCCATACCCTTAAGTCACCCAAATTAACACTTGACCACCAGACAATGGTATTTTATTTCTAGTTGTTAAATACAGTAATTTGAATCAGCAGCTGTTTTCAAACAATTACAATAAATCCGGATCCCGGTTCTGGAATCAATTTGTACTGTCGTCAGTTTGAATAAAGACAGTAAAATTTAGCTATAAAAGGCGTTTTTCTAGCATTGGGATATTCTCTAGATGGTAAAATATAAGACAAGAGCAGCCAGGAAAGTGACCTATAAATTTCATTCTCTTGAATCTTTTTGAATGTTGCATCTGAAATTACTTGTTAAAAATTGAGAAGAGAAACAACAAGCTTTTCTGAATCACAGGAATGCGCAAAAGTATGAAGGAAGGGCAAGAAAACCCAAACCCAGATCTATCGCAGTTTCTCCTTCCAAATCAGCCAACAACAGCAAGGTTGAAGAGCAAATAGGAATTTGGTATTTCACTCATAAATGAAAATAAAAATATATAATACAGATATGTGACTGAGTCATCCTTCCCCATTTTTCATACATCCTTTGTTTTATATTACAAGCTCTTCAGGACAAGGGCTGTGCCTCTACATTGTCGAAAAGTGCTTAGTACAAAGAGGCTCTAGTGACGTGCGGAGACTTGTGTGACTACTGAAATATTAATATTTTATACTTAATTTTAATATTTAACATTAACAATATCAAGAGCAGCAACAAATATCTCTGTGGGGCTGTCATAGGTGTAATCTTGGCAAGGGAGGGAAAGCTCAGAAAGATGAAAGACTGGATTTTCAGACACTCATGCCTGCGGATCCATCCAAGCTACACAGAGAGGGCCCTCTTGGCATCTTACCCGTTGTAGACGGTAGCTGCTATTGACTATTTCCCACCCCAAAATGCAGGCTTGACAAGGTCTGCATTGGCACTATGCAACTTAAAAAAATTTAAAAAGGAAAATAACGCCTATACTCAGCTGTGATCCACCATATGCTCTAGCACAAGGGTTCGCATACATTTCATGCATTCCCTGTCTTCTTTACCATCAGGTTAACTCCTCCCCACTCATGACTAAAATTTTTATTATATGAAATTAATGTAACGAAGTTACTAAATGTTCTAATTTGATCTACCCAATGCAAAAGAGGGCCACCATGTGCTGCTCTTGATTCACAGTTCAGGACACAGTGAAGCACATACTGCACTTAAATCTGCAGTGCAGGTTTCATGTTCAACTGAATCTCACTTACAGGCTACAGCTGTAAGTTAGAGATAGAAAAGACTTACTAAATTATCCCTGTCTTTGCTTCTGTATGTGTTACTCCTCCATGCTATATGCAGTCTACTCTTAAAAAAAAAAAAACGCTAGGACTTGGACAACTTTCTCCAGAGAAATGCTATGCTTATTTTATTCTCCAATCTATGTATTTTTCTAATACATATTTTAATTTCCCCCTTATTTCTATTATTACTGGCTGTATATCACTTTAAATAATTCTCTTTCCTTTTCTGCTAATTGCAACTCTCTGTATTTGCCAGTTTCTCCAGACTAGCTTGTCCTCCTCCAGTGTATTGACTTCTGGCAAGAATTCCTCATAACAAAACAAACATCCTCATGCTTACACTGAAACACAAGGCATCCAAACGAGGATCAATTAAACAATTATAATGCTGAATTCATAAAGCCATCCTTAATCCCAAACACTCTTTGGAATAATATTCACCATGAACACAAAATGCACTAAAACTGTAAGCCTGAGTTAGAATACATTTTACAGAATTGTTAATTTAATTTTATAGCAGAAGACCACTATTACTACATGAAGAGGAGCATGCTTACCTTACCTTACTAAAAGCAGGATACAATTTCCTTGTAATCAAACACAACCCACCAAAAAAAGAACTAATTCTTCACACAGTCTGTACTGAAGAGCATTAGGAAAATGATTTCCCAATATTCCCCAGGGGTTCCCCAAATGCCACTTCATAAGCATAATTAGAGAAATAGTACAAAATGCCTTAAGGTCAGACACTGAAAAATATAAAAGAGAATTAAAATTTCTTGTGGTGAAGAGGATTGGTCAGGATATTAGACAGGTCTAAAACCATAAAATTCTGTTGTATCATCTACATTTATTGTACATTACATCTAAAAATCAAACAAGTTTGTTGGCTTTTGTAAATTTAAGTTAACCAGACAAAACCTTAATCTTCCCTAGAAAGTGGAAGCTTTTCAAAATATAAAGGCATACTTATACAAAGTCTAGTATTTGGAACATGTGAATAACCAAAGGACGAGAGTGGAAAGCTGCACAAAAGATGGAAAGGTGTTGAATAAATGAAAAGAGAGGTAATGGCTGAATTCCAAGCTTTACTATCCTTGTCTTTTTCTTTCTTTGTGGTCAGCTAAAATAGTTAATTTTAACTTTGTTCTGCAGTTCCTTGCCTGAAAAACACAACTTACTGATTTTCTTTATGACTTAATAATAGAATTAAGAGTTTTCAATGCATCGATATTCTGTAATCAACACATTGGTCTTTCCATCACAAAGCAATGATGGCACATTTAGACAGCAGTATGTTCAATCCTGGTTTTGCTGTTGCACAGAAACCCTCATGAAAATGAACATAATAGTAAAAAATGAAGTTATACGTAGACATGGAAAATAAGCATATTTCTTTTAGGCACAGAATCCTGTGTTTATTTATAAAGAACGTAACTATGCCAAAAATAATATTTTAACATCACAAATGAGGAATATTACTTCCATTTCAAAAGAAATGCCTCCCCCAATGCTTTCTCCAAACATTCAAATCCCAGCTTAATAAAAATAAATGGCATCCCTCATTTCTCCAAAATTGCGTATTTGATATCCAAAGGTTTGCTGTTCTAACAAGATATAAGCACTTTGAAATCCCACAATTATGTATGCATGTGCCAAAGTCAGTCAGAACTTTTTTTGCAGATGTGGGTGAATATAATAAATTTATAACTCTAAAATTTAAAGACCTTGCTTTTGAAGCATGAAAAAAGCATAACGGCAAATATTAAAGGCCACTGGAAACATCACAAAACCATTATAAAGGTGAAATCTTATTCCCTTGGCATGTAATCTCCACAGTCATTTGCAACCACTTTTAGTAGCAACAAGATACTAACTAATTTTTCAGTTCCTTTTGCAACCTTATTTACACAGTCAAGCTACAGGTGATTTCTTACAGAGGAAAGAGTTTAAAGAGGAGCTCCAACAGCAAGTAATTGGTGGTTCAATCCAAATTACAAATATTGTACACTTCAAATAGCTTAAACACATAAAATTCAATATATATCAGAGGAAAACTTCACACATCCTGCTTCCAAGAACTAGTAAACTGAACACCACAACTTAAGCTGCACATGGTAGCCATTCACATACAATTAACCAGCCAACTAATTGAAGGACTACAAGAACCCAAGCCTTAAAGTGATTTGACGTTTCCAAGGTGACTCAGAAAACGAAAATGAAGAGCTATTTATCATAAATAATTGAAACTGAATTGAATTTACCAGACTACAAGGGCCAACTTATTTTTTTTATAAAGTTTGAATGAGAACGTCCCTGAGACATTTTTTGGTTTTCTTCATTTGACTGCTAGTTGCTAGGTGGTAGTCAGATGTACCTAGATCTCACAGAGCAATGTTTAGAAGGAAATGACATTAGCTTCCAATTCATCAGTGAAGATATATTTGGAATTTCTTACTTAGCAGCATTTAGTGTCACAATTATTCAGAAGCAAGATCTTCCCTATCACAGAATATTTAAAATAACACAATAGTATGAGGTCTCCTGAAAAAAAAGTCTTAATTTGTTTCGTATACCACTTAGAAAAATAGTTAAGTATATATTTCATAGCAGCTATTCTGCATAAGAAGACTTCTAATATGCATATGTAGAGGGTCTGGCAATAACATTTACATCAGACATTCTCAACGGCGTGTATATATTTAGCAATATGATATGAGATGATCACCCTCAGCAATTTGAATTTGACATTTAAGAAGACATTAATAGCAAGACTAGAAACATGACAAACCTTGGGCAACAATAACGGAAAAGTAGAATGATGCTGTTATAATTAGGTTTCCAAAAATAAGCCCATCTTTCAGTCATATCCTTCTGCCACTGCAACTACAAGCCCTCCATGAAGCAGTACAAAATTTTTTGACTGTTAAACATGCCACAAGTAGGGCAGTAAAAAGCAACAAGATTAGAGTTCCCCAAATTACTCATTTTACTTTGCCTGGGTACTAATATATTATTTTACTCCTGCACAACAGTGACAAAAAGGCCTTCACCAAACACTGCAGGATGACACCTACTGACACGCATTTTTCTCTCTGATTTATGTAATGACAGGGCATTTTAAAGATTTAACTTCATAAAGTACCAAATTCAACCAGATGAACGTTATCACAGTTAAAATAATTTCACAATACGTGAAATAATGAAGGTTACTTATAAAAATAAACTTCACAAACCTGTACTGCTGAGCATCTGTGGGGCCTGGCATCCGCACTCTTCACCGCCATTTGAGGCCGCAGCAGCCATAACCATACAGCAGTATTTGGCATACAACATAAAAACCAGGCCAAACAAGATATTGACGCTGTACACGGCCTCCACAAAAACGTCCTACCAACAACAGGGCAAACACAGAGAATATTCAAAACCTTTTGAGGTTTCAGGAGGCTGCGGACATTACCCGTGAGATCCTGACTTCTGGCAGGAAAATGTAAGGAGATTTTGCTGATGGGGAAAGGCCTTGAAGAAATGTTTGTCCACAAGAAGACTTCCACCTTCTGTACAATATAGTCTGTGCCACTTTGAGCCTATGAAAGCTTCTGATCCAGTTTAAAATAAAAATAAAATAATATCAGGGCTGACACAACGTCCAGTGATCCCTTGCACAACTGCCATTTTAAGGAGATAGCGCATCAAAATGGAGAGCAACCTCTGTGTCCGCAAAGCTGCAGAGAACCAGCAGCAAAACCACCTGCAGCACGGTAAGACACTATCGTAGAGAATTTGGAAGATTCCTCCTCAGATTGCGTCAGGTTTAGTTAGAAAAAAGCACAATAAAACTCTCACATAGAAATTTAAGGGGGCATTGGCACTTATGAAATGCTTCCAATGAGGGACTCGGGAGCATTTCTGAGGTAGTGACTGACAGAAACTCCCCATTCACCAGTGAAAGGGCCTGGTAAGAATTCAAGGATCCAGCAACTCTGCACCCCGTGAAATGGCAACCAGTGTTTTCATGCTCGGTGTTTGCCTGGTAATGAAGCTCCAGAAATGAAAGCACACTTTTGTTTGATTTAACTTGGTTTCCTAATCTACTCTCAGCAAATATTAAGTACAAGGCAGCAGCCACTCTGAACCTGCAATTTATCTGGATTATCTACTCTCTTTACAAATATCTTCTACTTTAGTAAGAATTAAGTTTTTCGCATGGAGTTGCCTTGTTCATCCTCCACTCAATTAAGAGCAAGAGCAAGCCGCTCCCAACTGCAGCTCTGTCATCTAGTGAGGAACAGAGTGGATGATTCACTACAAACCAATACTAAGTACAAACAAGCTAAAAAAAATTAAAATGTTAAAAAGAAATAAAAAAAAATCTCTTCACTTTTTTCTTGTCTCTTAATATTTCCTCCCCTCAGCTGAATCAAATTACATTAGAAATTCAATTTTTGAAACCATTTTATATTAAAGTTGGGAAATGAAGAATATTGTGGAAAACAGAAAATTTTATCTGCGATGAAATAAAAATATTGCACCAAAGATACACTGTATCTTAGTGCTTTGCAGAAGAGGGATCCACATCAGACATTTCAATGCTTTGCTCAATATTATTATGTTCTCTAAATCAAAACTAGCTAGTTTGCTGCCATATGACACTCTCTCCTTTACTATCAGTAAAATTAATTAAATAGTTGAAGCTAAACAATAGCTGAAGAAACAAGTTTCTTAGGGCGTTGTCTATTCTGAAACAGACTGAACTTTAAGATGGAGACATTCATGCACTCATTCAAGATTCAAACAAGCTTCTGAACAGCCACCAGTACAGGCTCAGTGAAGCCAAGAGGCAGTGTCCTGTCCCTGTAACACTGGTAACAGGAGGTCTCTTAGCAGGGATTTGCTGCCCGAAAAGGCTGTACAGCCTCACGCCACATCTTAACAGCTCTCACTCTCAACAAAACCAAGGAACAAACCTGACCTCTCAAGACAAGTTTTAAATCAATTAGCAAGAGCCTGCAGTAAAACAACTAAAATGCAGAATGACCTTTCAGAGATACTGTTTATCAGATAACCCTTATTTCAAACAGCCAGGGTAGGTTTGAGCTGATGTCCTCCACTATTCATCTTTTCTTTTAAATATCCATTCAGTTGGTAAATAGTAAAGCTGCACTACCATAAATGAACGTGCCAGGAGCGCATGCATTCCTTCTGCCCAGCCTTTCCTCCCTGGCAGGCTTAGACGATACCTCTTCCCTGAATTTTGCTCTCTCTCCGTCTCCCTTGCAGACTTGCATGAAATGAAGTGCTGGGAGAGAGCAGGGATGACTCAACATAAACCCTGTTGTTCATTAAAAAATAAATAAGAAAAAAAATAATAAATTGAGCAATGAATTCCTTGTTGGTTCACTGTCCAGTTTTGCCCATCATTGCCTGGTTTTGTCCAAGAGATTTTAAAATCACTGTAGCAGTAAGGTTGAGGGGCCAACGGCAAAAAGACTCATATGTTTAGAGAAAAGCTTTTTTTTCTTTTTTTTTTTTTTTTTTTTTTTAGAATAAAGGTTTAGACCTTTCATTTCTCTTTCTTTCAAAATTCTTCCTCATCATCTCATAGAAATAGGAGACTACCTGTTGCTACAAACATGCACAATTATGAGTAGCAAATAATAGAAATACATAAGTGGTACCTGAACCCAAGCAATACAATTATTCTTTTCAAGGAACAATAAGCAAATAGCAGTGCAGTTGTAACAAAAAGCCGCCTCCTTGCAACCTGTGAGTAACCAACTGTGGATACTGTATGACACTTACATGGCATGCAGCTATGCCGAAGTGATTGCAGACTGTCATTTTTCCTTAGGGGTGTATGCTACAGAGGAACTGGGCAAACATTCAGCTCTGTGAAAATCAAGAAGCTTGGCTCATCTCACTCCGCTCTAAAGACTGGCTATTAAAGGAGCCATGTTATTTGTAAGTGCTTGCCTGCACGCACCTTGTGCAGCTCTTTGAGAGGTGTTTTTAAGGAGGAAACAGTCCCTGAAAACAAGAGGGGCATGAGAGCAGCAAGGTTTTGGGGAGAGGACCGACTGCAGTCCAGATTGTACTGCGGCATGTTTTTCAGGCTGGACTGTGCTCCTTCACTGCCAGGGCACAGTAGCAGCAAGCCACAGAGTGCAAACTCTCAGGATGACTGGGATAGACTCCTTTCATTTTTCTGCAGAGAAAGCCCCTACAGCTGCTCAGGTTTACAAGTCTATTGTAGTGATTTTTTCTTCACAGCTATTGCACAAATGTGCACAGTAAGCATACTGAGGCTCAAATAAGAGCAGGACAAGTTCACTCTCATATCCCACTGGGTAGCCGGAAAAGTAAATAAATAGCAAATACACTGCAAGTCAGCACTGAAACCTTCACTTTCACTGATACTGCAACCATCAGTGTACATGTTTAACTAATACGACCATGCCCTACAGACATTCCAAGTGCAAGGAAAAAACCTTAAAGAACAAGATGCTGAGGTGGGGCACAAAATCAGGTATCACACTGCAATAACTCAAGCCATTCTGTCACCATGAATGCCTTCAGCTGAATGCTAAAAAAGATGCAAAAGAGGATGCAGGTTTTTAAACGATCACAGGTATTAGACATCAGTACTGCAAACACAGGGTGAAGTTATAGTTTAAGGCTGAGCATGGTCTGCCACCGAAAAGGGGACACCCAACTCTATTTTCCCCCTGCTCCAGCCAGCCATTCCTGCTCCCTACCCTTTAGTACCCACCTATCTGTATGGGGAGCTGATTTGACTCGCTAACCCAACAGAAAACTATACCCTTTTTTCCCCTACCTGTTTTCTTGTGGGTTGTTTTTTTGACAGCAGTGAACTGTTAGCTCAAGATTGGCTCAAGCTTTAGAGCCGGGACTCTGCCCAAAGATTTAGGGTAGTAATGGGGGGAACAACCTTCCTTTCTCATCCTCTCCTGCTCCTGAGCACAGACTTTGAAAATCTTGTCTATTACACTCATATGGGGAGCTCCTATAGAATAGAAAGGATTTGAACCCCTGCACAAAATCTTGTTCCGCTTGCAAAAACTGAGCCCCTGCAAATTTGGATTAGTCAAGAAATTGTCTGTTTTAGCATCAGACCCTATGGTTTGCATTTCTTACACTGCCGTCGGTGGGGGCCTTTGCCAAAATTTTACTGACATAAGCAGGAACCGTACTTCATACCCAATATTATCAACTAGCAGTACAGAGTAATAGGACAATGCTTGATAAATATAAAGCCTTGGGTAGCCTGCAGGTCTGCCGAGGAGCTAGAAGCAGCAGTGTGAGCCGCTCTGAAACTCTGGACGACAAGCTTGAGAAGCAGTTACGAGTAAATGGCAATCTAGAAACTAAAAGAAAGCCACCTTAAAACAGTATCCTCAAAGGTACTGAAGTATGAGGGTTTTTTTTCAGATCTATGCAGCACTGCAGTTATTTAGAAAGCAAGCAAAATTCAGTTGGGTATCTTAATCTTCTAGCACACCACCCACCTTTATTTGCAAACAAACCCCAGTCTTTTATTTTATGCAAGTCATTCTATGCTCCTGGTCAGGTTTTGAAGCAAAATGGGAAGAAACAATAAGGTAGTTCTAGAATCGGGATACTGAAATTGTAACTTCTCAGATATATATCAATCATTTATGATTTGCTCTTAATAAATACTTTCTTTTTAGGATTCATCTTACCTACTTCACAGAGATAGCTTTGTGCAAGAAGTTTAGGTTTGGTTTTTTACTGTTTGAGGAAGGGAAAGGTAGCCAATTACAACGCTAATATGTAGTTCTCATAATTAGCCACAAGCTCCACCATCTCTCTTTATAGGTGCTCACAGGTAATCCAAAAGCATTTTGCAGCCAAAAAGTATTACTAATTGAACCATTTCAAGGCTCAGACCTTTCCTTTAAGAATGCAAATTCAATCTTAGAATAAGTTACTTAATTATTATCCAAAATTTGAAGAGGATTCGATCCTTCCTCCCACATCAACTTGAAAGCGCAAAGCATAAACCTACAGGTTCCAGTGCAAATTCCCAAGGTCCTGGTTCCTCAAGATAGCTAGTAAACTACCTTTCATGTCCTAAATCAGTATTTTCCAACCTTGCCATCCACACCAATACTGATTTTGGATTAGGAAAGGCCAGGACTGCACAGAACAGCAGTAACGGTAAAAGGAAATGCACCAAACACCAGCTGCTGTGGATTAAATACTGAGGAACTTCTGTTAAAGTTAATCCTGCAACCAGTCCTGCTCTTGCTGAAGCCAGGATGTACAGCTCTCACAGGACAGCCTAAGCACAGCTTTTTCTCTCTGTCTGGTGACATTTATTTTGCTCAACACAGGGTCTATATGGAAATGTGAGGTCCCATAAATCAGTACATTTTCTAGCAGGGCATTGAACTGAAAGGCAGTTTGAGGGGATTTTTTGTTTCCTGAAAAGGAATGGAGCCTGTCCCATAATCTCAATTTTCACTGAGACTAAACAAACTAACAAAAAGGTGATTGTCATCTGAGAAAGAAAGTAGGGAGAGGAAGGCTGGAGGAGGTAAGACATCGATGCTGTCATCTCCCTGAAACTCCAGAGGTGCCCCAAGCCTTTCTCCTGCTCTCCCCTTTAAACCAGCATACGTTGTGTCAAACATATGTCTAGCTGTCAAGCCACTGGTCTGAACCAGAACTACGCAGTCTGGTCCAGTCACAGATGAGCCCAAGCCAAAAGCAATGCTGGCTCCAGTGAGACAGGAAAGAAGTGCCAAAAAAGGAGCCCAAGTCTGGGGTGAGGAACAAAACAACGCAAGTCACCGACTAAGCAAGCAACCAAAAAAAACTCACAGGGAAAAAATAAGGATGCAAAAAATCAGAGCAGATGTGAAGGAGAAGGGATAGAAAAATCAGGAAGGTTTCCAAGGCACGTGGAAAAAAACCAAGCAGCGTGCAGGCCATTTCAAGTGAGCTTCCAGCACGAAGTGCGTCGGGCCCCATCTCTCCTCTTGGGGGTTGTCCCCCCACGCCAGTAAGAATGGATAACACAGTGGAAAAAATGCAATCAGGGAGTTAAGCACAGCTCAGAAGTACACAACCATCTGCCCCTTAGTGAAAAATCACCCTGCCCAGTACCACATTGGTAAGGAGAGCATGTAAGAGAAAACTGTACCCCAGACGTCAGAGGTGGGGGAAAGAGAGGGAAGGCATTTGCTCGTCCTGCTGTATGCTATCTGGCAACTACTTTGTTCAATATGAGGAAAAAACCAGCAGTTGTTTTATTTGATCTTTTTTATACAGATGGTATTTTTGTATTAGATTAATGAATGCATAGCACATTAAGATATTAAATTGCAAACCATGCATCGAAGATGTTTCAACTTGAGGACGTATTGCTATTTTCTTCTCATTTTAAACATATTTTAAGCATATTTCTGAAATAAATACAGGCCAGCTTACTATGCTACAAATAATTACACAAACTCTAAAACAGCACCTTGTTCCAGCTACTTGGATTTGTCCTGTTTTTTCTTTTACAACCATGATTTAAAGAAATCAAACACAGACAAATTCTGCCCGAAAATGTTTTCATAACAGAGACAAGTAATGCCTACACCAAGTACATCTGAAACAAGAGCTTGTCATCAATGCCTCTCAGCTCTGCTAGCCACCCTGAGAAACAGCATGTACTACACAAAGTAGTAGCACAGGGTCCATGGATCACCATTAGATAAACCGGTAAACCCAGACACTTCACCCTTATTACAGCGCAGCAACATGAACTTCAACGTTCATCCTCCTCCATGTGCTACAACCCTCCACCCTATCCCAGGCAGCCAGCTGAATCAGAGTTAAACCAGGATTTAGCTCAGAAGGGGGTTTGGGGTTTTGGGGTTTTTTTTTTCACTAAAAAGCTTTAGGGACAAAAGTTAGTTTGAACTGCCAATATAGCGGAGATAAGACTTTCAGGGCTGGGTATAACTCTGACAGGGCATGCAGAAGAAAATGTAACACACAAAAGCTCAGCTTCTCTCTGCAAGCACCTGCTTTAAGTCACTGGAGCACCCCGATAGCAAACTCACTACATTTAAGGAGGATAGGGTAATACTTCTTTAGTTTAACTAACAATGGTTTTGTGTGTGGCCACTGTCAGTATTTTCTCTGTGCAGCCAATTGGGTTTTTTCTTGGTTTAAAATACCCCCACGAAGCTCCCAGGGAAAATAATAATGCAAATAGTTGACAAAATATTTATCACTTAAGAGATTATTATTTGTTATAAAACCTGCAAGTAACAAACAAGCATGCGATGGTAGACTAGTTTCCCTAATAGAAACAGGGAAAAAAGTAATGACAACTCTAAATAAACACATTTATGCCAGTAAACGTTCTACCATAGATACAATTATACCATCAGCAGCAGAAGCAGAACTCAGTTAAGACTACAGAAGCAAAAATTCTTTCACTGAAGTAAAAGATGCTTCTACCACTGTGAACGGGCGGCTGGGCTTGCCAATACACCTCTGCTGACAAACATTTTGGGAAAAGTAAGCCCATAATGTGTGTTCCTCTAAGAGGTATGGGCTACCAGAAGTAACAGCAAACAGCTTATGGTTTTTTTCATGATATCCTTCACATGTTTTATGCAATAATTCTCACAAGAAGTGATCCACTGTTTCATTCTGGAAATCTATCTGCAGTAGCCTGTTAGGATCTTTTACAGTTTAAAAAAGGTATATGGTTTTAACATATTAGTATTTATAAACTTTAAGTTTGTAAGCAAAATGCCGTTACTCCACATACTAACAAATGCATCATTTTACAGTATTGATGTAAATTTACACAGGCTACTAGACCACCAATTCTTCAACAATTTTAAGATTGTTTTACGCTATATTCAAGAATTCAGTGTCTGCAATTCCTCTCACAGCTCTACAACATGAAGAAAAATATTGTCTACTCAAAATATTTCAGCTGACTAGTCTGACTTTCTGACTAGTCGATTTTTTATACCTACTCATGCAGGAATTTTGGCATTACACAAAAGGCCTTTTAGAAATGAAGAAAGGAAAACGTTTCTCTTGTCCTTAGAGACCTACACATTTAAATTCTGTTCATTATTAAATGAATGTAACTTTATTACCCATTTTCCACCCATATTATCAAAGATATTTATTTTACTGACTATGGATGTGAGTTTTAACATCTTAACATGTAAGATGCAAGTTTTAACATCAGTCACAGACACGTATGAAAACTACGACTCAGATTATGTTTAAATTTTACTCGAAAATATAGGAGGAATGTGCCTTACCAGGATCAGGCATATCCCATTATATTCAGATTTCTAACTCTCTTGGGGTCAAACTGTTCAATATTCTCTAAGGGAGAGCAAGGGCTACTGCTTTTACTGCATTTATTGTCATAAATATTATACCTATTTGTGATTTGAAACATAGCCACACTTGTCACCTGTTGCTATCCAATAAAATTAGCTTATCTAATTTTATTGGATAGCTTGTCTAAAATAGCTGCCTAATAGTGTTGGTAGTATTTTATTATTCATATGTTACAAAGAAAATAATGACTTGAAACGTCTTTTTCCCTTTATGTGAACGAAGTTTAAAACATTCCCACTACCCTGCTTCCTGCAAAACTGCTTTCCAAATCCTTCTTTCAAGAGTGTTTTGTGACAGAAAAAAAAACCAAAACCAAATCAACACATTTGAGTGCTTGCGATCGATTATGAAGCATGAAAGACTGCAGAGGATGCCTCAGAACAACAGTAACAACTCTCTCAAGTAAATGGTTTTTTTTCCCCTTTCTCAAGGCTTTCATAGAATGAAAAGGATAACAATCCTCAAATGCTGGCCATCTGAATGGTACCTGCAATTAACTTCACCATAACCCATAAAATAAACAAACAAACATTTTGTTACCTTATGATTTAAAGTTCCCCACCTGAGAAGGGCCAAGCAAGGCATTAGACACATTAAACACAAACAAGATGTCTGTTTCAGGGAACTCTACTCCAGGAGACACCACTTCAAAGTTTACAGATGCTTGTAATAAAGATATTTAAAAAAGCAAAAAGCTGATTGCTGGTTTAAAATACACTGCCTCTTTAAAAACTGATTTACTCTTGTAGGCATGTAAAGACCTGCTAGTGCTGTAGCTGTAAAAATCACAGGGCATTTGTCTACAGAAGCAATGCGTCTCAGTCATAATCTCCTTCTGAAACATGAAAATCTAAAGGTGCTTATTTCTGATTTTATTGCATTTTAAATTCCCCTTTGCTCTCTGTTTCTCAAGCATTCGTAACTTAGCAGTTTTAATTCACATCTGGCTGAAATTCGGTACACTCGTCAGCTTGCATATAAATTTCCTCTGAAAAGGTGGAGGGAAAAAAAAGCTTCAGATTTCTTCCAGCTTGTTAACTTTAAGAGTCTAAACTATTTTAATAAATGCTAATAATATTTCAATTTATAGTAATATTTTATTTTAATATTTAATGTCTCGGTCTAACAGTCTGGATTAGTGGCTTCCAACCTAAACCGTACCAGAGCTTACACTGGCCCTGTGCCTTCTTAGATAGCTCTGTGCCGCGGTGTAGAGCGGGGAACGCCGGGGTGCCTTTAGCAGTGTGCACTAAGAGATGCACGCTCCCAAATAACTAGCTCACGCTATCTTGGAATACCTCGGTGGGGGCACTGATCCCAATTTTGCAATAGGAGCTAGAAACTCCACACATTCAGACATCAGATCCCATTTGTGACCTCCGGACAAGTTTCTTATATGTTCTAATAACGTCCATCACTTTTTGTCTTCCAAAGTGAGTTCATTAAGCTCACTGGAACACTAGGTGTAGTCTGAATGACGTCGGGATTCCTATCTTAACAGGCTGCATCTAAATTACTTTCAGGTTTTCTGTGAATAGACACACAGCAGCTCACAATAGTGGAGATTTTAAGTATGGGTGTCGGAAGTTACAGGAAACTAACAGTAGTATCTTTTACGGTCTTCTTTCTGTCACAACTCAGGAAATTACAAGAATAAAAAATCAGAAAAACAGGTATATGCAGTTAAAACATACGTAAGATTTATAAGCATTGAACCAGTTTGCTTATACCACAGATATGTAATTACACCGATTCTATAAACACTGTATATACCATCAATATTTAATTCTAAAATTTTCTATGCATTTTATTATAGACGAAGCTTTGGTTCCTCTTTGACAGGGTTATCATGTTCCCCTGCATCAGCACATCAACTTACACTACATGTACAGGAATGAAGGAAGGAAGTTCACCCTGAAGAAGAGCACAGCAACTTAATAACATTTGCTTCTTGTGTGGTTTTCTCGTTTTTTTTAAAAAGCAATAAAAAAAAGAATCTCATTATCCTAAATTAAGAGCTATATGACAAAGAAACCTGGAAGCAAAAGCATAATTTGGGTGTCCCTAGAGCTGGAAGTGAATCTGTGGAATCACGAGTTAGTAAAGTGGAGATAAGGGCCATCTTTTAAGAAAAGGGGGACATCTGCTCCAGGTCTGCCAGGACCACACTGAAAAGGGTTCCCCCCCAACAAAAACCACCAGGGAGAGAAAAAGAACGAAGAATCCAGATCTAACTGGGATGGCGGTGTGAAAAATGTTCTGAGACAGACATACTGTAGTTAAGTTTGTACTGTTACGCTGGAAAGCGTTAATGGCTTCTGTCAAACACAAATTAGTTTAGCCCTCTTATCCCTACCATGAGCCCGAGGCTCAAGGCTTACATCTGTACTAACTCAACAGGAGCAGTTTAATGCAAGCTTGAGTGCAAACACTGGCATACGACCATCAATAACTTGTAATTGATAGTAGTTTTCCTGCCTTAATTTCGGGCTCTGACAAGCAGTGCTCTCCCAGATAACCCCCTCCCAATTTGGGGAAGGGTGAGGACCACAGACTGCTCCCCATAGGTCACACAAACGAGGGCCCCGGGCTGCTGGTGAAGGGCGTGTGCACATCAGTGACGCTTGTGCCTCGACACTCAGAAAACAGACCTTGGCTTGTTCCCTTTGTTAGCATAGACAAAGATTAGGCGTCTGTCTCTCTTCCTCTACAATCTAATTTTACTCTCCATGGTGAAAAGGAAAGGCACCTGGCTGGTCTCTTCTCTCCCTTTTCATTGCCCTCTTGCACCACATACTGCAGGATTTGGGAAACCTGAGAAAGGAGGGAATGCTTCGCGGCTGTAGCTGCTAGCCAGCAGCACACCGCCCTACAGCTGCAAGCAGTTCTCAGCAGGCAGACAGAACTGATGCCTCCCACTACTTCTCAAGTATCACCCCTTTGCCAGGCTTCTGGATTTATCGACACCCGTGGTCTTTTACCTAGCAAATTCTAGGCCAGTTTTGGGCAGCAATCAGATATAATGTTAAAGAGCCCCTGTGTTATAACCATGAAGGCAAGTGGAACATCAGCCAGCTGAGCGTAGGGGACCCCTTCCCTTGGCTAAGATGCAAACCTACACACATGCATGCATATGCTATTTCAGACTAACACATCTTATCCACAAATTATGTTAATAAAGTTTACAATTTCTGTACAGACTATACCCAATAAACCTACTTCCATGGAACTATGGTAATTCAGTCTGCTAAAATAGGATCCACAGTACATTTTCACATTTCTTAGTAAAACCCCCATGTAGTTCATCGCAGACAAGTTTAATACTGACCACATTTGGCACAACAACTCACATGGAAACTCCACCCACATATAAAATTGGATGCAAAAAGACAGGAAAAAAAAATCAAATAACAGATTCTAGCACAAGCTCTGCTCTATGCTGCAGAGAGAAACCAAACACTCAGAAAGACCCATTTGTTACCTGTTATTTTATAGGGTACAGTCACACTACAGGAAACAAACACAGACGATATACAAGCGAGATGAAGAATGCTCAGCTCTGCCTAGTTTCACCGAGATCACTGCAAGCAAAACCAATTACCTCAGAGGCAAAAACATAACTTTGTCTGATGTAGGTTTTTATTTTTATTCTTTTTTTCACCTCATGTAACTGGTTCTGCTGCCATGGCTCTGATCAGCAGTAAATTAGGATTAGGTAGAAAGGACTAGGATGAGGGGGTAGTGTAAAAGCTGGAGGGCAGGCATGAGAAAAGAGAATTGATAAATAATACACAGGTCTCTTTGAAAAGCTGGCAGAGCTGCTGAGGAGTAACTGGAAATACTATCCAAATTCCACTGATAGAAAAAAATCATCTGGGGAGAAGGGTTTACATCCAGAGAGGAACTGACTGTCTGAAAAGTCTGTTTGAGATTCCTTGACCTCAGGGGAAAAAGACAGTGGTAAATACTGGGATCTCGACAAATGAGGAGTAGCAGGGCTTGCAGTGTAAGACTATTTGAAATGCTCTGAAGATGCCTATTTAATGTCAGGAACGTTACTGTATGATTTGGAGAAAGGACAGGTGTTAAAAGAAACCCGCCTGGCAATGAAATACGTGCCTGGCTCCATAAACCAAAATGGTCGATGGAGGAGCAAAAGAAAAGGAAGACAGGGAAGGAAAAGAAAAATTCTGAGGTACTTCTAGGCTATGAAGACGACTCAAATATTGACAGTGCTTTCAGCACACTTGTCAAGGAACAGTGAGATCCTCTTCAGCACAAGATCCATCAGCTCACTGCTTGTCTCCTGGTTGATGGGAGAGATCTTAAGATTCAGTATCATTACAAGACAACGGACAGGCGTATCTGTGTGGTGACCTTCCTGGAGTTATCTGATGAAAAAGCGAGTTCGACAGAGGGAGAAGGCAGAATTACATTTTCAAACTCTATGTGTCTGCCTTCAAAAGGCTTGTCTTCCAGATGGGCACATAGAAACACACACACACACATAAACAATCCTCCCACTTTATGGCAGAACATGATTGATAAGTACCAGGAGAGTGTTGGGGGGAAGCAAGAATAATTAAACGGAAAGAAAATGTAAGAAAACTCTTTATACTACAAAGGTGAAGGGCATCCAACATACAGGTGAGCAGATCTACAGGACAAGTCTGCGAGGAACAGGGGGAACTTGGCATGAGTGAAAAGGGAGATTCTCTCTCCATCTGCATGATGCTTCATGCTGAGTACGCACTCTAACTCTGCAACCCAGGGCTAAAGACCATACCAAAACATTGCTGGCAGCTGGCAACTTTAAAATCCTAACTGACTGAAATAATAAAAGGTCTCAGGAAAGTTCTCTGTAGCCAGGGGTAATGCGCTTTCTTACTGCTACAAAGGTTATGAGCAGACACAACTATGAGATGCTTTCCAGCTCCCAAGACAGAGGTGATGACGGGACAAAGAGCCCTGCTCTCTTCTTAGGAGATCACCTATGTGTTCAAGAATAAGAGATCATCAGTCACAAAGTGGAAGTTAAAAACATCTACATTCAAAATGGCAACATCTAAGCAAAACTTACGAACAAAAGGCATAAAAGCCACGCTCCACACTCTGCCATAAAACAAGTAAAATTTGTTCTTTCAAAAAAACGGGACTTCTATCAATTGTGCCGAGATATTTTCCATAACCTCCAGGATGTTACCATTACAAATTGTGTCTTGATATGCAGCTGATACTTTTCTGGTCCTTAATTTCACTTTACTGCATCTAGATATACCACCTCAGTCCACATGGTCTTTCAAAAATCTTGCAGATGGTTCTTCCATTGGTGCAGATCTGTCATGTGACTATGCTATATATTTTTTCCTTTCTTTTCATCTTTTCTTATAAATCATTCCCCCTAGTCTGTTCTAATAATTTTTAATGCTTTGCTATGCATTTCAGCCAATTAACCTATATCTTAAGGTGCTCAAATTTGGATCAATTTTTACTGATATCGTCTTCCCTTGTATTTCGTACATTTGTTTTAAAATTCCCTTAATGCTTAAGCCAATGCCTGTACAGAGAGCACTATAAAAAGTACAGCCATCACTGAGGTCTTTTCAAAGCCAGAAATTTAAAATGACACTGTTTGTTCCCAATGAATGTAGTTTTACACCAAAGAAAGAAACCATTTTTGAATGAGAGAAGACAGTTAAAAAGGAGGGAGGGGAAGATGGACAGCTGAGAGTATTTTGATTAAATACTTACATTAATGTGCAATAGCTGAAATTTTACTCTTGAAAGCTTTTAAGGCATCAGTATTGACTGCCATTACAAAGCAGAAGTGGCATAGGAATTTAAGCATTAGTTATAAGTTTTCTAAACTATTTGTTTCCAGCTTAGCCACAGGCTCCCATGGTTCGAGGATCTTTATAAAAACATAAATACACACATGTTAAAACAGAGTCCCTGCTGCTAAGGCTGCAAGTTGGGTCGCCTGTCCTCATAGTAACTTAAAAACAATTTAAAAAGTGGTAGAATAAAAGCTTGCATGAATAGAAAACAATTATTATCATCAAGAGATCCTTAAAGGCAGGTATGTAATAGTCAACGTTAAGGTCCCCTTAATATGCAATTTAGAGATATTTCTACATCTCCCAAGCCAAAGGATAAACTCTTAAGTACTAAAATTTGCCATTATTAGAAAAGTCCATTTCAATGCTCAGCCTCTAACTCGTTATCTGTAATTAAGAAAAATCAGATTTCAAAGCAACAAGAGCAGACTGTGATAAAGCTATTTGAAGTACTCTCTGGCAGGGATAAAGCCAGCAGAGAGGTGGCTGTCATAAAATACCCAAATGGCTTTTTCCACCTCCATCAAGGTCACTTTACTGATGATGTGCTCAATAAGATGATAATGCATTTAACCACTTTCCTTGCATCTGACTTCGACCTTATTGCAAATCCAAATGGCCTTGTTTAACTACCCTGGCCTTTCAACATTTCCCTGAACAAAGATAATTAAGGAGATATACTGCCCCCTACTATCACAGGAATTGAAAGACAAATAAACTTTTAAGAGCACAGCCAGGTGTCTATCGCATTAATGTACAACGTTTAAGCAGGGGGTAAAATGAAATAATGGTTAAATAATTATAAAAGGTTAACAAAGTTAACTTTGTTACATAAGGCAATTCTGTTTTATTTAAAAGAAAGAACATAAAAGGCTTTCCAGGCTACTTTTTACAACTCCCTGGACAACAGTCTTTTATTTAATGCAGTTTCTGACTAAAGAGGAAAAATGTTCTGCAAAAATTAACAACTCTCAAATTTCTGCAGATTTGGAACTGGCTATATTTCATACAGGGGTACAGTAATGTTTCATGAAAAAAGCAGGTCTATGTGATTAAAACAAGAGCTGCTCTAATAAAAGCATTTCTATTCCTTTTTTTCCCCGTTGTGTGTGGTCAGCAACTATACTAGAGATGCAAATTAAAGTAGTTTAAAAATTAGTTTGGCAGTTATGACAATTTGGAAGCTTAAGGTAATGCTTGCTCATGATTTATACAATGATGAAAAATGACCAAATAGTACCATTCTACAATAGCAGTCACTTTCTTTAATTTTTATTCATGTGTACTCTTGCATCCCAAAGTGTTCTCCAGGACACTAATTCTTCTTCATACCAAGAAAAAAACCCACGTCAATAGCACTTGGACTAATAACAACTGAAACAGGATAAAAAGAATAAAAAAGCAGGCAAAGCAGTTGGATGTTCTTTTTGTAGTTGCATGCAAGAGATCTTATTTCAGATTAATCTCTTCTTCTTCTAAATCTGTTTTTCTTTTAAGCGTCTCAGAAATATTGTTGTATAGGTCTGAATCCTCTGCAAGAGCCAGGAAGAGGTAGAACAGCAAGTTGTATCAGAAAGATAAAGACACGTAACTCACTGTTGACGTGATACTAGATATGTGAGTTTACTGCTACTGCAAAAATTGCTGTTCCTTTGCCACAGAAAATACAGCATGCAGAAAATCCGCTACATCTATTTAATCAGAGTTTTACCATAACGCGGATCTTCAGAAATGACAACAGTATCTACATTTGCCATTTTGCCGGCCCACCATTACTTTGAGTTGTAGACATAGTTTGTCCAAATTTCAAAGCATTCAGGTATTTGGCTAAATCTTTTGCTGTGACACTTCTTAATCCAGACTCAACTCCTGAATTCTGAATACACCAGAATTTAAACCTCCTGTAAAGATACCTTCTGCTACCCAATGTAAAAATCAGTGTTTCATCAGTGCACCACAGATTACCACATCAAATACTTGAAGTTGGCAATGATTCATATACTATTGATATGCAAAATCCTTTCTGCTGTATATAACAAGCCATAAACAAGCCTTTCACTCTGAGCTAGGTCTCAAAATTGTAGCCCTGTGTTTTGTTTCCCATGTAGATCCCACTAGAATGAAATACTGTTTCCAGATATGAGAACTCTACTACTTTCTCACAGTTAAAGGACTTGCTTCATAAACCATCAACTTCATAGCAGTTTACACAAAACAATTATTTCCCTTTCAAGTTTGGACAAATGGTTGCCCTAGCCAGTCCCAAAGGAAGACTATGCACCTTGTTGTTACCTCCAGCCAGTTCTGAAGTTTTCCTCTCTAATTGCACTTTCAATTCTCTCAATCTTAGGCAAAGAAGGTGAATAATTGTTTTCCATTCATTCAGAACATTTCAGCCACCTACCTATTCTGTTCAGAGTTTAACACAGGTGAAGCTTTCTAAAGGAACTCAAGTGCCATTTTTTTCATTTGTCCCTAACATTTAAACAGCTTAACTTACTTAAGGTGGAAAATTACGGAAGCATTTTATTAGTGCAATTACTTTTTTTCGTCCCGATTCCTTGTTTTGCCTAAAAATCTTCAAGTCTTCAAACCTAAAAGATGTATACATCTTCAAACCGTTAGTAAGTTCACCAACCCACAGCATCATCTTTCTCTACACCACTGAACATACAGAAGCCCTCTTGCTATTCTGAAATGCATAAATCTGTAACTACTTCTTGAGAAAGTCTTTCAAACCCACACAGAGTGAAGCCTATAGCCGTACTTGGAATGAAATAACCAGCAGTAAGATCTCTGTAGACATGCAGAAAAGAGAGGAAAGCTAATGTCTTTTCTCATTTGGAAAACAATACAGTGCAGTATTATTTTCTGGTATCACTGCTCAAATGCCTACATTGTAGAAAGCGTACATATTGTGACCTTTTATTTTTCCTTGTTTAGTTCAGTGAGTGAATTGGGATGCAAACCAATTTACAGAAAGAAAAGTTGTAAAGTCTGATCTCATAATTGCTTATCGGATCATCTCAGTAATGTGGTAAGACATGTTAAATCTTCATAGATGCACATTAGAAATGTAAGAGTATAGCTTAAGAGAAATTCTTTAAGTTGGGCCAGTCTGCATCATAGTGATGGGTGCTTAGCAGCGTTCTTACTGTGGATCTTTAAAATGAACACATAGCCGACATGACATTTTACATTTTTTTATAGCATCAATTATCAATTTTTTAGACAGCTACCATGTCAACTGCTTTTCTTCAAGAGGAAAAAAAACTCAAATACATATCCCATACTGCATGGAAGGTATTACTTCACGTGTTCTCAATTCTGCTGCAAAGAGCTAAAAATGACAAATAAGCCAAAACTACCTAAACATTAAGTGATTTTTGTAAAGGTTCTGCTGTTCTAGGTTTCTTGCTAAATTGTAACATAGCCTTTTTACAACTCCTTGAAAGAAAAAAAACCCCATCCTGTGACATGTATGAGGCCATTCTCCACACAGAGTTACAAAGCAATTAACCAAACAATTTTCTAAAATCTCATTTGTAGTTACCGAGCTGCTCGACAGTTTTGAGCCCCAATCTGATGGATGAAAAAAATGGTAAGCTACATTTTCTGTTCTGCTTTGAACACTTTCCCCTTCCCAGGCTTTACTCAAATACTTCCACCTGAACTTACTGAGCATATATTAGAAGATTTACCTTTTGAAAGAAGAGGGAAAAGTGAACTACATCAGCTATACGCACACTACCAAGAAGTTCAGGGAAATAAACCTGGCCTATTTAGTACTATTACGCAAATGTACAAATTCTTATCTTAACGATAGCCTGTATCTAACATCAGGCAATCAGATCCTTGTGTCTATTAAGCAATTAATACACTTGCTAACGGATAGGGGACTCTTGCCATCTTCAGTAACTTTTCCACACATTTTTAGTGAATTTATTCTGTGGACTAGAGAGTTTAGGAGAGAAGGTGCTTCCCTTCCTCTCCCTTCATTGTTCTCTACCTTCAAAGCTGGTAACAAACAGATCAAGAGCAGCTCAGTCTTTGTCTGAGGGTCTGGTAGTTCACAGCCGAAGTTTCTCTCCCCATCGCTGAAATATCGGACGACAAGGTTTCTGAAAGCTTTCCACAGTAACGGCCAGAAAACAGGCACAAAGTTAACAAAGGGGAGCTACCACCACAAAGTGTCAGGTTTGTTTACTAGAGCAGATCAGTATTCCCCCAAATCTTCAAAGTTCAGATTTTTTTGTTTAATGAACGGTTAAAAAAATGGCAAATGGGCTGAGTAAGGAGAACATAAGTTAAGATGGTTTAAACCAAAACAAAACACTCTACAGACAGATGGGTAGCTCAAATTCAGATTCACGTGAATTAACAGGAAAACTAAAATGTAGTGGGCACAAAAGCTGCAACGGCATGTTCATGCACTGGAATACAGACATTATAATTTTAAGTAAATTTAATTGCTGACATACCTTTCTCAGGGTTTTTTTTTTTTTTTTTCCCCAATCCTTCCTTTAAGTCTACTCTAGCAATTAACAAACAGAGGTCTCCGGATGGCTCACTGAAACATTTAAAGCTGGGGAACAAAAGGTTTATTTTAAAAATGAAAACCTTGGCTTGTACAACTCCAGACGTGAATCTGCTTTCAATTACCGAAAGTATTTCCACTTCAGTGAAAAAGGATCAAATCTTCAACTACACCATCTTTAGGCAATGAATTTGATTATATTAAGCTTTAGGAATACAGAATGACTTTGTGACACAGCTGTATATTCTATACGTATCGTTTATTATGTATACAAAAAAGAAGGAGCTAGCACTTTAAATGAGAAGCAGACAGAAATGTGGCTGCTCACAGCAGCACTGTACTTCCATACCACAGCTCTGCTTTAGGGTTTTGTTTTTTTTTTTTTTTCCAGGTGACCACATAAACGTCAAAGATTATACTAAGCTTTAAATTAAGGATTTTACAATGCCTTAGAAATGAACCCAGGCTAATTTCTTTACCATAGTTTGATTTGCATAATTTGTACTGAGACTCTAGGAAGCATAATCGTTAGAAGTACTTTAGACTTTTCCCATTACACCAGCATAACAGAGTTAGGCGAGAGAGCTCAAAGGCTCACACTCTGCAGCCAGACCCAACACCTCAAATGCAAATTATGCAAAAAACTTCTCATTTCTCGCACCTCCGATTCCGCACATCGATCCTACCCGCATCCCACCCAAACACCGGGTCGGGCTCTTCGAGCAGCAAGGCAAGAAAACAGGAGAAAAGCGGTTACCTCTCGGCTTAGCAATACTACACACGCCCGACTGGCGATCCCCGCCG
>NW_009260268.1:3225494-3227930 GCF_000687185.1 Egretta garzetta | reverse complement strand
TCCTCCTTATCTGGTGAGGATATATCCAGTGTAGCCCTATATCTAGTACCGAATTTTACCGCCTCAGGAGAGGGTTTTTCTTCATGTCCATATGGGCGTGAATGTAATAAACCCAGCTTACTTCAGAACACCCCACACCTGGCAAATTATAATCGAGTCTGCTCCTAGTGAAGCTTTTGGAGCGGCAGCCTGGTCTGACTGGACGCAGGATCAGGTCCATTGCATTACGGAACACGGCGGTCAGATAAAGCTATCAAAATAATGGATACGAAATACAGCATTCACAGTACTTGCCGTTAATTTCTGAAACACTGTAGAGAGCCAGAACAACTAGATGCCCACAGAATAGGCAGATACGAACGCACTCATTCAAAATAGAAAATCCTCTTTTCAGACGATAAACTTGAGCGAGTGCCTCTGTCTTCAGTAAAAGAGCAAGATTTTTAAAAAATTACTATATCTTTTTTTAATTACTTCCTTTGTTGAACATGGAACTCCTTTAAAATGTTCGTGGGAATGGTATCTTCAACTTCTTTCTCAACATCACTGCACAAAGAGCCGCCTTCTGACTTGGCTGAGGAAGTACAGTGATACATAGCAATTCCTACAAAACTTCTCATACCACGCTGTGTTTTCACCTCGGACTTTGCTAATACCGACCAACCTTAATTCTCCTCGCCCTGTTACGGGATCCATTGCCAACGCAGGCCAAGTTATCACAGCAGCTACCCAGAAGCCCCATTTTGCCAAAAATCAGATCAAGATACTGTTAATGACTACACAATACTTCCAGGGAAGATAATACCATTCCAGAATATGTTTCAACACTGTTATGTGGAAGGCTGCAATTAAAGCACATATTTTAGATGTATTATTCATAAGAAATTTAATAATATTCAAAAAGCTTACACTATTAGTGCTCATTTGCAACTTCCAAGAGAAACAAAGACTTATGCAGACTGAAATAATAAGAGTTCTGTGAAATGGGGGAAAATAATGAGCTAAGTAGCCAGGTCCTGTTGAGGGCAGTCTTGGCTGACAATGGGGGAAAATGCTGAAAAAATGCCAAAGTAATAGCAGTGATACTACATCTTGCAGTGAAGCTCTTTGAGTTAGATATGCAACAGACTACATGTGCTTTGACGTAGCACAAAGGAGAAACTGTAATGCAGTCACCGTTGACTGATCCTTTGCTTAGACTTCGGGGGTTTGTGCTGAAAACTGGAAGCTTTTTGCAGTTCAAATTCTGGACAGACTCTCACATCTGCGCTAGCTGCAAGACTGGCCAAGAGCAGTGGTTATGAGATGAAATCATGAACTAATAGAGACAGTTAAGGAAGCAAGTCTCTAGCAATGCCACAGTAACATTCTGCGTCTCTTCCAAGAGGTCTAGTTGTAATAAATGGGGTATTAGATCATGCAAATACCATTTTCCAAACTGCTTGAATGGCGTACCAGCAGATAAGCACTTTCTGCCATTGAAAAATCTGCTAAGTAGGTAATTAATTCAGGCACGTATCCTTACAGATCTTTAAAGAAAGCCGAATGGGAACCGGATGCTTGGTGCGGGAAGCAGGACATTGGGTCCTCCAAGAGCCAGATGCTATGGAAGACAAGAGGTATTTGGACAATCCCTCCTTCCAAAAGAAAGCTACCTTGTCACTACCCACCTATATGTTCAGTACCATTTTTCTACAAATACATACCCCGTATATTCACTACCTGAGGATTGCAGCCTACCAAAAAAGTAGGATTCTGCCTCTGTTAATTATGCCAGTGCTCACCTTCTTTCTTTCCCCAGCTCTCCCTGATCTCTCCATCCAGGAACAGACCTGGATGTCACTGCAGTGTATCCTCTTTTCATTTCCAGCCAGCTGCAATGGAATTTTCCTCTGCTTTGATGCCCCCTGTGCTGCGATTCCACTGTCCCATTAATGCCAGCAGAAATGATTTATGAAATCTATTAGGTGCAACACTAAAGACATCTGAAACATGGATGTTTGCTTAGGAAAATATTCATATGGAGTAGACAAATGTGGGTGAAGCAAACTCCTGCACAGATAGTACACTTCATGCCAACACTGCTCACAACCAGACAGTAGAAAGATCAAATAAAACCTTGGGGGTAGGTGGGGAAGAGGAGGGGATAGAATATATGTTTCATTCACAGGAAAAGAGAGAAGCACTTTTTTTTTTTTTTTTAAATTATTTGGTCAGAAGGATTATTCCAGTAAATTATGCAGAGCATTAACCATTTAATTTGAACCCATTTTTAGTCTTTCTTTATTAATAACTCATTATAGTCCTTTTTCTTAATGTGGAATAAATTAGAGCTATGTTAATCCATGCAGCTATCTGCAGGTACATTTATCACTACGGTAGCCACTTTTACTCTCCTTAATGGAAGCTGCATTTTATGGGCAAACGAGACTCATC
>NW_009260268.1:3207217-3225473 GCF_000687185.1 Egretta garzetta | reverse complement strand
TTTTCAGGTCAGTGGCAGGGTCACCTGAAAACTTACCTTTTTTTTACAGGACTGAAAGGTACCGCACAGCTGGCCTTGACATACATGAAAAGAATTTCTCTTTCTCTCTCTCACTCTTTCTGTCGTATTGCCACAATTTAGATCAGTGAAAACAACTGAGCTGGGGCCTTGCTGGTATAAAAGGGCGAGGAACTGCTAACAGGATGTTCTTTGTGGGAACTCAAAGCTTTTGGAACTGATTCTTCTTCCCTGATCCAGAAGAGCTCAAATTTTATGGCCCTCATAGCATGTTGCATAGTTCATATTCTTCCAGAGTGTATAAAAACAGGGGAGAATTGTGAATGTGGTTAGTTTCTGGAGGCAGGGCTTTGTTTCAGCTTTCAAACTGGCTGGTTTGCATTTGGTTAAGGAGGGAGGGTTAGTGCAGCTTAGTCACAATGATTAATTTTTACATTTGCATTTGAATTTGTGTCAGGTTTTCAGGAATCTAAAGGTAGTAGCAAACAGCCATACTCACTCTCTGTAAAAGAGAAGCATTATCACGGAGAACCAACATGTCTGTAATTCCACCACTTCAAGCTGATGCCTGGAAAGGGCTTAGGAGGTTACACGGGAGGTGACTCTGTCAGACTAGAGTCCTAGGTATGAGTAGCTGTGCTCCTTGCAGCACGTAACGATTCAGTCCTTACTATTTTCTTCTCTGAGCACCATCATGCCAAAGTAGAAAACTTTATTATGCCAATTTTCAACATGGCAAATGGAGGCACAAAGCTGACTTATCGATACCACAGAAGTAGCGCTATGGAAAAGCTGATGCCTCAGATAGTCTTCTGAGGCCTATCCTAATCACTGAACCCTTCTTCTTCTCATCATCGAGGTAGTAATTTCAGCTATTTATCAACATTAATGATGACCAGTGACTCTTATTAAAAGGGAACAAACACCTTTGTAGCCCAATACTAATTCACTTATTTGAACAGTAGTAGCCTAAGTGCCCTGTTAAGACATCCTGTCATAAATAGTTAATTAGTGTTAGAGTTACTTGTACTGAAATGCTAGGTGTACTTCAAAGAAATCCTGTTGTCTGCATGTGTGCTACAAACAAGCATGAATGGAGTATCCACAGAGAAGCCGAAATTGCACAGCATCAGTACATAGCTTTGGAACCTGTTTTTCTTATGACCCAACAAAACCGGAGTATTAAGCTACGAAATTGAAACACTGCCTAAGAGAAAGATTTTTGTCAGATAAGGTAACATTTATAACAGCAACATACATCTCATGTTTGTTTTACAAAACAGACTTAATCAAGTAAAACATTTGTAATTTAGCTTTCCAGTTCCTGCTGGAAGTGTATTAAAAAAGGCAAATTCTTGTCTAGAAATAAAAGTCTAAGAATACTATCTGGTATCAAGAGGATTAGTAGTATAATGTGTTCCCATGAGAAAGCATATGTGCACAAATACATTTACATGTAGAACATCTTGCAGTTCTTAAGCACTTAAATAGTACATTACATTGACTAGATTTTTCTCACAAGTATAGATTAAGATGAGCCATTTTTTATGCAGTAATGATGCTGATTTAAATGAGAACAGACTAGGACCATGATCACAGATTCAGTGTTCAAAATCTGAAAACAATGAACTTTTTTTTTTCTTTTTCATTCACATAGATAAAGCCTAACTCTATTTGTTATAACCTCTTCCAAGAGTGTATTAAGAATTTTGCAGTTTCAGATCAGCATTTCATTGAAAATACATGTGGAAATTGTAAGAAGTAGATGAAACCGGGGCAGGGCAAGAGTTACAGCAAAAATATAGTCCTTTAAAAAAACGATTGAATTATGACACTTTTATTGAATGCAAGAGAAAATATGGGTTTTGTTTCCTAAGAAGCAACACAAAACCACCCAGTGTATATTTGTAAAGTGATTTTTGAGTGCTGTAGTTTAAGATACTGAAGTAAATAACACCCCTCTGCTCTCTGACAAACTTCCCAGTGAGCTCGATGCAGTATCAGGCCAGGTAAAAAATGCAAAATATTTTTGTTTAACAATACCCAGAATTTTGCTGTTTAACAGCACGACGCCCTGCTTAGAATCATCCTGCTCTACACTGATTTCTGTCATAAATAAAAGTTTAGGAAAATACAAATTTACAGTTGTAATTATTATTATACAAATTAAATATCCTGGTCTCCAAAATCTGACTTACTGAAGACATAAATATTGATCATGGTGCTTTTCATAGTATTTATATAGTTTTAGTTACTTTTTCACCAATACATTCCTGTGTTCAGACGCAGACAGTACCAGTCAGCCAGCAGACTACAGAGAAAAAGGACACATATGCTTTGAATAATTAACACAGTTCCTGGAAAACACAAAGCACACATACTTTCCTTATCTTATAGTATAGCTAAGTAATGAGGAGGAAGACATTTTCATGAAATTTCTGAGGGATTAGATGATGCATCAATGACCCCTTTGAAAGAAATAGTTACCGCTCCCCCACCCCCCAAGTTAATCCTATTTGTTTCAGAAGAACTGCTGTATGAATAACAGTAGTAAGATGAAGCAATAAAAAAATAAACCTCTGATGTTTTCAGATCATTTTACCTAATTTTAGAGGAAAAGGCAGTAGTATTTTAGGAAAAAGTTTAAACCCTTCACTGAAGAAAGAAAAATCCAATTATAATCTGAGCCTTATATCTCTCTTTAAACTGAACTTGCTATGAATTTGAATCCCGTTTGTATCAACACAGCATTGCACTTCAGGACTCTAAAGAGATAACCATTAAAGATCCTGAAACATGCACAGTGGTGGCACCTTCCCTCCTCAATTTTTCATATTGCTTTCCCATTTTTTCAGAAACCTCTATGAGCAGCTGCTGCTCACTGGCTTTCATCTGGAAAAGAAGGCAAAGAAGCAGTTGCTTGCACAGCTAATGCTCCAAACTGGAGACTGAGTGTCTAATCTTCATAATAAGCAGCTTCCAACTAAGTTTTGATTTACATTTAATACTTGGGTCCACAGCTCTAAATCCCTCTGGATTACTGGATTATTTTTTTTAATTAAAAATTTACACTTTAGTCAGAAAAAAAAGCAGAAGATATTTACTGCAAATGAAAGTGACATAAAAAAGTAACTGGAAAGAAAAAAGAGGTCAATTTGGTATGTAAACTCAGGACACACAGGACATCTCATAACAAACAAGGTATCTGTAGGCTGTTTGAAACAATCTGTTCAGAATAAAATAGTTCTCTATAGAGGTCTAACAAAGAGAATTGGCTTTCATGAAAAAACTACCCTATTGTGAATCTCTTAGAACTGGTAAAGACCACCGGCAGAGCAAGCCTATATAAGGTATAAAAGAACAAGCTCTACGAAAACCCGCTCTAATTCTTCTTAATGATAAAGCTGGAATCTCTACCTCTAGAAAAGTTTAACTTGTATTCTGATCATCTTAAAAAATAATTAAAAAAAAAAGAGTCTGAGGTACTTCTCTGAAGTGTCATCTTTAAAAAGATATTTTAAAAACAGAGGCACAAAAAAAAGAAAAAATCAATATCCATGTCATTCCCACAAAAAATACTTCACATATTTCTTGGAATAAGCATGATACTGATCATGACGGAAACTATGTGGCCAGGACTGTGGGTTCAGCTGCTGCTGTCCTTCATCTTCTATTTTGTCTTTTTATTGTAGGGTAGATGACTGAAAACTTGCTGTATCATCTTGGGCAGAATTTTTTTTTTTTTCCCCCCAGTAGAAAGAAACCATTTTTTGGGTCCTAATTACAGCTTCTCCACCCTCCCTTTACATCGTAACTCCTTGGGGAAAAAAAACCAACCACCAGAGCAAATTTTCTTTTTACACAGTTGCTGCTTTGGCAAGATCAGAAAAAAGTGTCATCCTTTGGGTAAGTCTGTCAAACAGATTTCTAACATACAGTTTGAGAATGTTCATCTAAAAGTACTATATCTGTACTTGTGTATGCTTATATGACATTTATTGCCTTGGAAAGGTGGCATAAAAATTACTTCACACTACTCTGACACCTGGTGTGAGCCATATCCCTGCAAGTGGTCTATATACAAAATGGTTTTAAAAATTATATGTTTAAAATACAATAAATGCTTTCCACAATATTAACTGTGGTTTATATTAACAAAATGCATTGCAGGCTGCTGTTAAGTAGACACCTTATCACATTTTCCAGGAAAGGAAAAAGATTTTCATAAACCATAAGAACAGGGTTTATATATACTTTATGTACACTCAGAACTGCGTACATGAACAAACTTTCCCGTGGTACGTGTTCAGGCAGATGATGAATGCCTGGTGATAGGTGGTTTGTTAGGCACAAGACAAAGTGCTGTTGTGCATCTAGAATTGCGTTTATGGCACAACTTGAAGTGATTTATTAGATATTAATTCTCCTGGAGAGCAGGTGATCATTTTCCACATTCAACCCAACACACAGTATTTGCCAACATGCTGAACTGGTAGTGAAATAATTTTATTCGATACGAGCAGATGTGGCATATTCAGAAACAGGGCGTAGACACTATCAATAATTTCAAGTTGCCATATACTTAAGAGGGGAAGAGGGAGAAGGAAATATTTCTTCCTTCATTTTATCCATACTTCAGTATTTTTTGATGCGCTTCCTACATTTTAGTGAGCCTGTTCATCATGTGCTCACACACAGAGCCGTGAGTCTGTACTGCGCGTCTTATGACCAGCACCTGGACTAGACTTACTTCAAGCAAGGCCAACCATTGCACAAGTTTCCGGAACACAGTATATTATGTAGAAGTTATCACACGTAATAACCCCTAAAGTCTTTCTTCCCACCACCACTTCCCCGTACTCCGTTTATCTGCTCGGCACGCCACTGCATAGATGTCAGACCGCCACGGATCCACACTAAAGACCTTCCCACAAGCACTGCCAGATTTGCAAACTGGTGTTACTTGCCAAGAGAAGTAACTCAAAGGCCAGCTGAATTCTCTTGTACAGGAGCCCTTAAAATGTGAACAAGTGGTAGAATATTCAGCATAAAAGGTATTTCTCAAGGAAAATAAAGAAACTAAATATAGTATGTATATACTGAGGGCACACAAAAGGCGTTGGCATGTTTTTAGACTGCTGATGAATCAGTGCGAGTAACAGGAAAGGGTTTTTTTCTCCCCCTTTTCTTCCCACCCACCATATGCTTACGCTTTATGAGCGAAGCATGCAAAGTGAAACCCTAAATGAAAACCTACATGGAAGAGTGGAGCCACATTTAGGACTGAAAGTGCCAGTGAGGCTGGATCAGTTCTGAGGCCAAAAATCTGTGATGGTCAGAGCGAGCCTGCTGCAGAAGGATTCAAAGAAAAGCGTTCAGTAAAAATGCAGCTTTTATGGCAAATGTCCTGAAGATAATCAACTTTATAGAAGCTGTCCATAATATTGGTACAGCATTACCAGTGTCTCAGAGTTCACCCTGCTTTCTACAGCAGTGTTTCCTAAAGCATTTCCCTGCACGCACACAACTTGCCTTGGCTTCCCCTGCCATCTATTACACTGCAAGAAGCATCGTCAGCCCTTTCTCAAGGATCTGGGAGTTCCCATACTTTGGGATTACTCTTCCCTTCTTCCCATTTGCTGGGGATGCTTGTACTTCATTAGAGTTGAAATACGCATCTCACTGCATTTGCTCACTACTTGGTTGAAGTGGGCTCAAAATAGTAGAAAAGTATGGAAAACAGCTTGTTCTTAAAATTGCATGGAAAACGTATGCAAAAAGTATTACTTTTATTACAAGAAAGATCTCTGTTCCATATCTACTGTCTCAATCCACTTTTGGTAAAAAATTATTCTCACATCTCTGTATCTACCACCCAAATACCCAAGTGCTTTTTTCCACAATGAGGATGATCTACGCATACACAACTCAGCTCTCTTACCTAGGCAAAGACAGCAACTGTCAGAAGAGGAACTTCAGGAATTGCTGCCATCAATTCATCCCTCCCCCTCCCCTTTTTTTGTCCCCACCTCGAATTGTCCTTTCACATCTTGTCCACCTACCTTTCTGATAACTTTGCAGGGGGGAGACAGAAGGTCTCCAGTAGAGCTCTGTTCTGAAGAGCAGAGTACTGATACTGGCATTCATTTTGAGACAAGCTCTCAAATGTGGTATACCAGAATCCTAGATTGTAGTTGTTTGAAATCCTTTTTTATATTCATGTGGCCTCCCAGAAGTTCTTCTGAAGTTTCCTAGGAGCCAGTGCTTCCTGCAGCTGTAGTAGTACTCTCCAAGGGCTATGCAAGGGCATGGTGGCTCCTACTGGGATTATTGTGCAAACATGCAATGGACTTACTCCACAGAGAATTCACTGGTTGTGGTTCTCAGTTCTCTATCTAAAGGAAAGGGATCTGTCACTATCCACATTACACAGGAGCTTAGCAAGAGTGCTTAGGCATGTAACTACATGATTTCAATACCTCATCTAAAACTATTATACTCTAAAGCCCAGCACAAGAATTTATCGGCTGAAGTCCATTGGTATTCTTCGCCTTTTTGATAACACTCATGCTAACATCCAGCACAAGGGTCACATTGCTATTTAAAACTCTCCTGCACCAAAGTAAACAACCCAGACACTGATAGATTTCCTGAACTACCCTGAGGCAGAAGCAGTTTCACAGAAGGAAAGAAAAAAAGATGGGCAAAGGAAAAACTGCTTGAGAGAGAGAATTTTGCTCCAGGATTTCTAAATCTTACGATCTATATTTCATTCTGGAAAATCCTCCAATTAAGAAATACATTTTTACTACTATAATAGGGTTTTTTTTCCTTAGGTATTCAGAAATTGATGAAGTTGGACCTTCTTGCTGCAAATTTTTGCATGCTGATTAAACAAGTTAAACTACAGAGGAACAAGGTGGTACTAGTAGTAACAGGGTATTTTTAAAGGAAACAAAAACATCCAAGAGAAGAAAATCTATCATACCAAACAGTGTCTGAAAATCTGAAGCACTTAGTGATGAATGTGTAACTCCCCCTAATGGAGGCATATTTGAATTTATCTTAAAAGAAAACGTCAGTAACTTAAAATCCTAATGCTAATGCTAATAATAATGCTACTACTTATAATAATGCTGTTGTATCACTTTCCCCTTTCTGGCTTGTTAAGGAATCTTTTAAGGTATGCATCTGTGATTTACACTAAACTATTCTCAATTTTTCTATTTTCTTAGTTTTATTACATAAAGTAAAATCTTAAATATATGTGCACTTCAGCATAGTTCTATGGTACACACTCAGTAGCCACTAAAGTTCCCTTAAATTATCTTCTGTCAGTCATTTCAACTTCTGTTTCAGCTAAATGTTTTCCTGTTTCTTAAAAAGTCAGCAGATTGCTATAAAAATGACAGTGACAGGCCACAGTGGTTTTGGTTGTGTGGTATAAAGAAACACTTCTTATATGCACAGCTGCTGGTAATCAATGCAGCATGTTTGAGGCCTAATCTTGGACAGTTTCCTACATTTCTGACTGCAGTTTCCTTGGCAAGTTTTCTGGGACCATATTATCTATATGTCCCAGTATTTCAGCCAAAACTTTTCAATACAAGAGTTTGGCACTGTGCACTGGTAGAATGGCTTTCAAAAGTCTGTGCTTCCAAAGTCAACAACTTTTTAGGAGCCTTTGCCCTAATTCACTTCTAACAACAATTTATTTTTTTTAAATGCATCATTTTCTATATAACCACCCTGTAAGATATGGCAGACAGATTAAATTTTTATATAATAAAATCACTACTTGTGAAAGATGCCAGATTGACAGCATCAGAGAGTGAAATTACATTTGCCCACAGCCCAGCTACACTAACAGCAGCAGCAATGCAATTGTTTTCGGAGCTCTCATATTTGAACCACTGCAACTTCTAGGGTAAGTGAACAGCTCTGGACTTCGTTCTGCCCAGACTTCTGATAAACCTTGTTGATATTGTTATAATTGGTCTGGTGATACTGTAGCGAAGCGGTATTAGTAGGACGGCGATTAAACGCTGGATTTTACACAGGTCATGCTCCCTGAAGGAGGCATTTAACCTATCTCCTTGTAGTGATGAAAGAGTACATCTTACTCTGCTGCCAAAACTAGTCTTTAATCTAAACACATGGGTACACAGATTGTCTCCTAATACAGAGAAAATGCAAAAAAGAGCAGCAGTCTGGAATTAAGCTATGGGTGTAATCCCAAATGCTGTTTCCTAGGTTTTGATTATGTATTGGAAAGGAAGTTTAGGAAATTCGGTGCTGAAGAGTTGTTCTTTTTCAGTTTTTCGGTTTAAATGGGACTTTATGTATTTTCTGTTTTTCTTTGCAGGAAGTAGTTCCTAGCAAAATATGCTCTTACATAGGACTTACCCAGCTGTCAAATTCTACTCTGTAATGCCAACAGAGAGATTCAAAACTACAGATGAACATATGTTTAAAATAATTACATTGTAAGGCAGTGATAGAGACGTTCTTATATAGCAAAAAGGACAAAAATAAGCTCATAAGGAAGAAGGACACAGGTAAAATATGTCTACCTGCACCATTAGTCATCATACAAAAATATTTCTAACATCCTGTAAGTACATGGGAAGTTAAAAATGAACTACTCAGGAGGAAAGATCTGTGTTGCAAACGAGGAAATATGGAGAAGATATAGGGGAGATCTAGAACTGTAAATGAAGTAGGATAAGCTACAATTCACAAAGTGGAGCCTGGCACAGTAACAAGAAAGAAATAAGAGTAACAATTAAGAAAGTACTTAAGACGTTAAAACTTTCCCAAATACTTTGCTGCCTGGAATTTCTGCTCATTTTATGTTTAAAAGGCAGCTAAAACTAAACACCAGTAAGTGAATAGACAACAATATCCATTTTTTACATGCTTAATCTTACCCTGGCTTTTTTAATGTAATTTAAAAAACTCTCTATCAATAATCTGGTGACAGAATACCCTAAAAAGGGGGGAAAAAACACCCCCCCCCCCCCCAAAAAAAAAAAAAAAAAAAAAAGAACCCAAACAAACCCACACCCACAACAACACCGTAACAGATTCCAAGCTAATGTATTTAACCAAGAATCAGTCTGACCATGGTTATGGGTGTTGAAACAAGGATTTTCACACCCATCTGATCTGGACAGTCAAACTGCAGGGCCAGCCATGATGGAGATTTCCTTTCCAAGTTCCTTTTCTCCCCTAACAAAAAGTATTACTGAGATTTGTTTTATATGTTTGACAGAGAGTAAATTACATAGATACAGGAGATCCTCTGAAGATTTGTGATCCTTGTGAAGGAGGTTAATGTGAGTCAGGGAACACTGGAGGTTAGGATATATAAGTAATACAAATGCCGTCAGTCATTGTCTTAAGATGATAGCACAATTTTGTTTGTTGGATTTCCTTGAAAAAAATCTTGTGCATTACTTCTGGGATTGCAGTTCAACTCCAGTACACAATTCTACTGATGCTGTGTTTGTGCCTCAAAATACGTTCAGTTATGTAGTTGATTATTTAAAACTACTGCTCACTGTTCAGCACTAGTTGGTACAATAGCAGTTTTGCATTGTGGGAAACATAAGAGAGCAAATGAATAGTTTTTCCCTTTTTCCTCGTTTTAAAAAAAGGAACATATACCCTCCCATGCCTCCAAACCCTAGTACCCACACCATATAAAGTACAAAAGAAAAAGCACGGACATACATAATTAAAATGCTTTAACTCTGCTAAACAATGCACCGAAATGTAGGTATCTTTAGATAAAAGAGATACAATCTCATAGCCTACTTAGGACATATACAAAGACTCCACACATCACAGGTTTAAGCAATGTATATGATAACATGTACAGTATAGCACTAAACTGACAGGTTTCACAGAGTTGCCCTTCACATTGCCATCTCAAAATACTTCCATGGTGATGATTGTAGAAAAACATCGAGAATTTGGTCCTTCCAGCTCAAGCTGGAGAAAATCTGGTAGAGAGCCACCAGGATGATTTAAATACTGGAGAACTTGCTACAGAAAGAAAGGCTGGAAGAAGGGATTCATGCAGCCTAGGTGAAGAGAAGGCTCAGAGGGAGCTAATCACAGTCTCCCAATGACTAAAAAGTTGTTATAGAGAAGATAGAGGCAGTCTCTTCACAAGGGTGTGTGGTGACAGGACAAGACGCAGGCGGGTCCGAGCTGCTTCAGGGGGCATTCTGTCTGGATATTAAAAAAACTTCACTGTAAGAGCAATTAAAAATTGGAATAAGTTGCCTAGATAAGAAGTGGGATCTCTCTTGGTGGAAATTACTTCAGTCTCTGCTCGAGACCTAGCCCTGGATCATCTAAGTCTAAGGCCCTGCTTTCAGCAGGGGGTTGCACCTGATGAGCTCCAGGGATCCTTTCCAACCCCAGCTTTATGCAATTCTACATTCTCACTTGGCTTGTGTTTTGTAACTACAGGAGGAAAGGCCTCCTAGCTGAATCACTGTTTCTCATCCACAAATTACCATTTGTTCTTAAAGTACCTTGTCAAACAAATCATCCCACATATGCAAAAGAAAAAAAAAGATAAAAAAGTTCAGTTATATTGCTATCAATACTCTTTGTTTACCTACACACTTTCTTTTACATGTATTCTGGTGGTGCTGAAGTGATCCTAGAAATGAAAACTGATTTGGAAGTTTTGGGTTTTTAAAAGATATAGTGCATTAATAATCTGGCTGTATTGGTGCCTAGAGCTGCAAAATAAAGCAAAGTAAAGCTAGTTGTGAACCAGTAGCCCACGATGCAGATAAACTTACAGAACATCCTAGATCCACCTCTACCTCTTTCCTCGTGCTTTGCTAAGTTGCCAGTGATAAGTGGTAATTTCAATGAAGCATATTGACTGTAATAATCTGCATGTTTGTTTTATTTCTTTCTCTATGTATAATTACATATATAAGAGTAACAGTGCACTTCTTGATGGGTAGACCTACGTTTCCTGTGATTAATATGGAAGCCGGGGGGAAGGGGGGGGGGAAGAGAAGAGCATATAGTGTGACAAATATATAGAACTAATGACAAAGTGTGATTAACTGATATAAACAGCTAAGAGAAATGCGGCATAAATTAACTCAGCTTTTCTGGTTTACAAGCACATACAGGTGCACAGCATTTGAGAAGAATTCTCACCTCACAGTACTGAGAAAGCTCATAGCCAAATGCGTATAACTACAAATGCTACTACTGTCTTTAAGTCCCACTTAGCTACAAATAGACACTTAAATATATATACACAGAAATATAGATATTTATTTCCAGAGTCCAGTGGTACCCATACATAACCAAGTATAAAGAGAACTCTGCTTGCTTCGAGAGACTGCTGCAATTCCTCTCCTCACTGAATTGCATCATCCTTTTCTTGTCTCTTCTGCTATGGGAAATCTACTTGAAGCAATTCAGTGCTAGCAGAAAAGCCCTCCCACATGAAAAGGTGGGCGTGATAGGGCTCTATAACCTCACAGCAAGGGCAGAAACACTTCTGTAGGTATAGTGGCTCAGGCCTCAGGCAGAGGTGGGTGAATATAGGATCCAGAGAAAATAGCAAGATACAGTTGCACTGGATGCGCTAAAGCAGTTGGCTGCGAGCTCAGAGGGTGACCTCAGATTTGTCTATTCCCTCTTAAATGCGCCATGACAAGACAAGGAGGATCCAGGCTCACCCCAAGCCTTTATATGGTACCTGGACCAACTGGCAGGGTCTTACCAGTGTGAAGTCCTTACACCAGCGATATTAAGAGTTGTGTAAGTAATGACTATACATCGCTTCAGCACTTTTGAAGAAAATTAAATGTATAAAGCAATAATATAGTAATATTTGATTTTGCAATCATAAGAAGAAAGGTTATATTTGCAGCAGTGTCTTTATTCATGGATTTGTTACTTATTATAGACTGGAGACAAAAATTAATCACTAGTTGGATCATATTTTATATTACTAATTTTGAAGTTACTGATTTTGTATTTACTAATTTTGAATTTCAGACTTAAGATAAATGGAAGCATTTAATTCTCAAGTACAGACAGCTAGAACATTCAGTTTTCCAACTACAAAACCTGTCATGGTGTCAAAACTTCGGGAAAAGGCAAGGATGATTTCAGGTGAAATACAGGTAATTATTGTGGCTTGGCAAAACTAACAGAGAAGAAATAATTTTTAACACTATTTCTTTAGTAGAACTCTGGAGAGTAAGTGGCTATTATCTTTTAAGTACAGGACATGGTGCACATCCCAGCAAATTCCACAAACCCACCAGTAAAATTGTTTGAACAGAGCTTACAGAAGGACAAGTTTATTTTTAATTTGATACACTATTTGTTCTCAGTTATAAAGCAATTCTTATTTTAACATAATATTGACCATTAATTTCTAAACCTGGGCCTGCAATTCCAGATACCTGGAAATACAGTTACCAACACGTACTCCCTCCTTTCTCAAACTTGTGATGAATAATGAAGGAAACAAAGGAACTTTTATCAATCTCACAAATCCCATGACTGCTTTCAGATAATGTAGCATTGACTCATAATTCATCAGTGTATATGGAGTGACTAACTGTTCTGGTTTCAGCGGGGATAGAGTTAATTTGCTTCCTAGTAGCTGGTATAGTGCTGTGTTTTGGAGTTAGTATGAGAATAATTCTGGTAACACACTGATGGTTTAGTTAGTATGAATGAGCACTACTTAGCAACAAGTTAAGGACTTTTTAAGCTTCTCGTGCTCTACTGTCTGAGAAGACTGGAGACACACAGGAAGCTGGAAGGGGGCATAGCCGGGACAGCTGACCCAAACTGGCCAAAGGGATATTCCATACCATATGACATCATGCTCAGTATATAAACTGGGAGAAAGCTGTCTGGAGGGGCTGCTGCTCAGGGACAGGCTGGGCATCAGTAGCCGGGTGGTGAGCAGTTGCATCATGCATCACTTACTTTGTATATTCTTTTATTATTATTATTATTATTATTGCTATTTTATTTTAATTATTAAACTGTTCTTAACCCATGAGTTTTCTCATGGTTATGTCTGTGCCACAGCAGGTCCCTTCAGCCCTCTGAAGGGATTGTGGCCCAAAGATAAGTCCACACTGGAGAAGGTACACCTCGAAGCATCTGCGGCTATGGATAAGTCCATGCTGCAGCAGGTCCATGTTGAAGCATCAGTGGCTGTGCATGAGGTCATGCTGGAGCACCTCAAGGTGTGTGGCATGGATAAGCCCACAACAGAGCAGGTACTCCCCTGGAGGGACTGCAGCCATGGGTAAGGCCATGCTGGAGCAGGTTTACTTCTAAAAGGACTGTTGTGGTAACCCCAGCCAATGACTGAACACCACACAGCCGCTCACACACTCCCCACCCGGTGGGATGGGGGAGAGAATCAGAAGAGTAGAAAACTCGTGGGTCAGCCAGTAGAGCATAAGAAGCTGAAAAGTCCTTTACTGAGTGTAAGCACTACTTAGCAACAACTAAAACATCAGTGTGTTATCAACAGTCTTCTCATACTGAATCCAAACCACAGCACTATGCCAGCTATTAGGAAGAAAATTAACTCTATCCCAGCCAAAACCACGACACTAACTTAGCAACCTCACCTCTAAAATGGGTGTTCCAGTATCTGCCTAAGGACAAGGAGGTGGCAATCTGGAAAGGTACAAACTTAAGTATTAAAAGCTAAGTATTAAAAGTTTCCTTAACAGGAAGTTAAAACCATAGCTTCCAATGAGTCTATGTTCTTCACCCTCCCTAATAGAAGATTCTTTTATGGACAAACCTGTTCAGAAGGCTATGTTATACCAGATGAGGCTAGTGAGTGAGACTAGGCTGAAGTCACTCTATGGCTTGAAAATTATAACCGCACCCAGAATAAATAAGCTAACAGAATTAACTGCTTTTCCTCAGATCTGTCCTGACACCATCAGATTTACCCAAAGCAGATCAACTCCTGAGCATTTCAGTGAACAAAACTTGTGAAGTCCCGTGCACTGCTCACACATATGGGGACCTCTGGATAGCGTAACAGCAAGCAAGCCCACTCAGCTGAGAGCCTGCATGGACATCAGCGATGCTAAGAAAGCTTGTGGAAACGAAGGTGTCGTTCTGAAATATCTGAACAATGGTTAAATAGACACAATAGAGAATCAGTAAAGGAAAGAGGCGAGTGACACTCTGGAGCAGGAATTGTTATGCTACTTATGTCAGACGTAGCTGCCCTGCTCCCTCCTGGTTAATGGCCCTTACCTGCCTGATCCAAGCACCAAATCAAAATGGTAAGATCTACCTCTTCTCTCTAACTTAAGATGCAGTTTCTGAAGCTTAGAAAAATACAGGTGGAATAAATAAGCGAACAGACAATGAATTTCTGTTATGCCTTGTGCCTTCTTAGGAAAGGGAGGTCAAATGAGAAGGTACAACAGTACAAGCTACGCATACTACAAGAGGGGGTCTTGGGGACACTATCAGGATCCAAAATAAATTTGCATTTAGTTTTGAAATAGATATTTTAACAGGTTAATTCTTTATGGAAAGTCCTATTTGCACTTTGAAATTTTGCTTTTTAATGAGTTTCTTCCTTTCTCTGCCTCACAAATAATTTTATAATGTAAACATGAATTGCGATGAGTGATGAGAAAGTACACGCAACCACAAATTAGATGATGGAAAACTGAACCAGACACTTCCAGATTCTTCAGTAAACACCTTAAGTGGTTACATATTACAGCTATGCCAGTCTAAGGCTGCCAAAAGGGGAGGTCCCACTTCCCACCCCTTGAAGCCATGGACTCCTGCCTGCCTCCCTCCTCTCACTTTTGATAGATCAGCCTGTGCAGCTGCAGGGTCAGTTGGTTCATCTGGCTGGTGATGCAAGGCAATTTCTTTCAGGGTTAGGATACACTTCCATTAGAGTTGACATTAAAATATTTAGTGCTGCTGCAGTTTTGTCCATCTTCTCCAAACCTTGCCTCCTGTGTGGTGTCAACTGTGCCTTTCATCTGACTCTGCAGGGAGCAAGTTCAAGCTACCAGATCATCAGGAAAGTGTCCAAAGAAACTGGGGGTGGAGGGGGTGGGGAGGGGCTCAGGGAATAATACTGTGCTGGCTCAATGGCCTCTACTAGATCATTAAGAAATTGGATGAAAGCCTGCCCCAATACAAAGAAATAACAGCCTCTGCATAGCAAGACTCACGATCAAGGCAGTACCGGCATAGCGTGCGCTAGCATCAACCATCACCCCTGGATCATCCAGTGAACTGACATACTCTCTGTCTGTGTAATTAAGTGCTAAGTCTGCAGAAGAAATGGCCACAGCATCTGGCTGGAGTCAAGTGGGATGGGATCATCCCATTCCAATGCATACGGATATTGGATTGGCTTACCTATTGTATGAAGTCTCGTCCTAAAAAATAAACTGTATTTTCCATTGTTAACAACGTAGGGGAAAAATTGTTACATTAGTAGATCAAGAAAACATCAATATGCTTCAATTCAGCTTTCAGCTTTTTTTTTTTTTTTTTAATCTTTTGAAGCAGGGATTTGTTGTGTTTTGATTTTACTGGGAGAAGGGGTATGGAAAAGTAACATCAAACAGCTATTTGTTGAAAAAAAACAGTGGCCTTAAGAGTTTTTTTCTAATGAGGTCATATTCATTTATTCAACTGGAATAATTTTATATTTATTCAAATAATGATTTAACCTCTGTCTAGCATAGGAGTTAAATGCCATAAATAGCTAAAAAAAAAAAACCCCAACCCAACAGTGAATCAAAAGAAATATTAAACTGAACTAAAACAATCCTGAGACAGCTGGATCATGAAAAATTGTTCAACTCTGAGAACATTTAAAGGTTAGAGCTCTATTACAGGTGAAAGAAAAAAGATCACAGACAGAGAAAAAAAGATTAATACAGTGAGTACCTAGTCCTTCTTTTATTCATTTCATTTTTACTGTAAGGCCACCATTTTGCAGATGGTCTGAAGTATCACATTCCTTACCATCTCAAAAGGCTTTATATCAATTATTCTAACTATGCCTCTAAAAGGACAGCCTACAGACAGCTGCTGGAAATAAAATAGACATTACAGAAGTTTCCTAGTATCTTCCTTCATGAAGATTTTTCAAGAATGCAATTGTAACACGGCATAAGCCTGCCAAGGTTTACGGTCGTGCGTATCTTGCACGCTACAAATGGAAGTCAGACTTGAAGATATCACTGCAAGCGCACAGAACACTGGCCACAGAACTACCATTAGTTACACTTCTGGTTTAACTTGATTTTTGAAGAAAAGATCACTATTAAAACTTCTCGCAATTGAAAATCTGCCATAAAATCACAGAGGTGGCTTCAGTGGTAATTAGTCTTGCCGCTAAAATGCCACTGAATGTTAAACGTTAATGTTAAGATTCACGTGAATGATTCCTGCATCAATCAGTCAGTCATTTTGCCACAAAAACAGTCAGCCTTGTAAATTTATATGTGTTCAGTATAGGGAACAGCACTACCTTACTTTCTTTCCTTTAGAAGTTTTCTGGTGTTAGATACCTTCATAGAAGTCAACATTAACAACCGGAAGAGCTCTTCAGCCACCTCTTTTAATATTATTAATGGAAATTCACTATAAATTGGCATCAGTGTTTGCAATCTTAACTCATCTGCTTTATGTCTACCTGTTGTTTCACTACAAATTTTTGCTCTCCTGAATGAAGTTATCTGGCCACAGCACTTGAAAACATCCAGTATTAATGGCTACATTTAGTATTTCCATAAAGTAATGATTTTCTCATATGAGCTAACTGCCCTCTTTGCCTCCTCTTCCTCCATCCAAGTACAGAAGATAAATATCTATTGAATACTTCAGTATTTTTCTGCCTTATTCTGGGGAATTCTTCTACTTCTGCCTACCTTTGGTTAACATTGTTAGGATTCCTTTCATTCCTTTTCATCTGAACGGCCACAACAAGAAGCCTAACATCTGCCCCATTAAAGGAAAGAAAAAGAAAAGCCCACGAAACTTACTGGCCACAGATTTCTCCCTAATTTATCCTCCTGCCCCTTCAGTTTTCTGAATTTCTTAGCTGATAAATACTCATTTTCATCAAATTACGCTCTCCTCCAGTTGTTTTTCAATACGCATCCTCTCAAACTGATTTATTTACCAGGGCTTTTTGTTTTCTCTCTAAGGCACTTTTCAGCACCAACTTAAAGGAATCATTCCACGTTTTGGATTTGAGTATTTTTTTGAGTTTGTAAAATGGGTTTTTAATTTACTGAGAGAGATTTTATATTACAGTTTTTCACACAGAGAATATTTCCTGGTTTTAATTTTTCTCTGTTTAAGAAAGTAATAAATTCATCTGTTCACTCATCTAAGCCAGCATTAACTGTGATTTTTTTCTTCTTTTTTAGCCATCAATATGATATTTAATAAAGAATTTACTGCACCAATATTTTACTTATTTATGATTGTCAGTCATTTTAGTACTGACAGCAGAAGACATACAGAATATATCTCCATTGCAGTCCCCATGACAATACAATTTTTTTCCACTTAGATATTATAGGTAGGTTTTTAATGAGTCACAATGTCCCCTGGTGTGATTCTATGTCACAGATGCTTGATCGAGTTCAACACTGAGCAGGTTTTCAGAACCAACCCCCAAATACTTTTAACTAATGCTAATATGTTCTATTAGGCAGTGACACAGAGGGGGTAGAACCCACCTTGACTATACAATGCACTCTTGCTATTTAAATTGTATAAACTGAAATAAAAACAACAACATAAAATTAATCTGGTTCAGTGTAGCAGTAATTTTAACCAATATAATAAATAAATTGCACCTTGCTACAAATATTTGCACCCTGCACTGTCCATTACTTGGCATTATTTTATAATTGGATTTTAGTTCTCTATAAGACTCACTCAAACTCTAAAGTGCAGATGTTGCTGTAATAATGTTGTTACTAAAATGCTATTTGTACTTGTAGCATCTTCATTTTTCTTCTTAATGCTTTATCTTTTTCTTCTGCCTTTATTTGAGGTTACTGAAGTGTTTTTATTTATACACATTCCCATTTGCAAATCTTGGAAATGTTTGTTATTTGTCTTTTATGTATAACATAGGTGAATTGTATTTGTGATTTCTGTTGGAAGCACATTAGCTTCCATAGCCTATACT
>NW_009260268.1:3190581-3207159 GCF_000687185.1 Egretta garzetta | reverse complement strand
TTAGCTTTTGCTTTCAGAGGCTTATTAATTGCCACTCTTAACAGTCCACACTGAAGTAAGACATGGCTTTCTTACACAGTCTTTCTCCAATTATTGTGTCAAAATGTATTCATTTGTATTTACCTACTAGTGAAATAAAGAGAATTGTAGCAGAATAAGTCAAACATAAAATGCAAGATTGTATTGCCATTGAAAGAGTTGGCAAGTGAATGGAGAGATGAGCACTTCTCCCCCCACATTATTAGCAAAAGTCGCTACACATCAATAATTTACTGCTGTTGGAAAAAAAAATAATGTAAAGACATTTTCTCTTCCATCTCTCACTTCCTGCTTTAAAAAAAAAAAAAAAAAAAGTCTACATGTTAACAGATTTCAGACAGAGCCTTAGCATTCCTTGCTGGCATCAAACAGATCACTGCCAAAATGATGAGACAACCGTGCAGTTAAATGTGCCATCAGGCTTGAAAATCTCTGTGGTCAGCAAACTTTGTTGTACAAAAAGGCTGACCTTTACTATCTAATTTTATTTTATTTTTAAAGAAAGGTTAATTTGGAGATCTGTTACTTCACACAAAAATAGATTTAATGAGGTCTTTCATGCTTCCGGATGAGTCGTTGATTTACGGGTTGCCACCAGTAGGTGCTGAACAGAAGAGAGCAACTTGTTAACTCAGACAACGTCAAACAGGTTTAAATTGAATTAAATGACATGAAAGAAGTGAGTTGAAAGGCTACAGATTGTTTTACGATGCTTTTTCACAACGCATTATTCACTAGTAATAATTTTAATTACTGGAAAACTATTATATACACTGGCTACATGGGTGCTGACATCAAAATATTACATCACTTGATAAAAACAGTAGGGGTGTTTTTCATTCTCTCTTAGTATTTATATGCTAGCTCTTATTAAATGTCTATATGGAAAACAAATCTAATTTCTCAGTAAAATCAGTGGGATGTTAACAATAATCATCGTATAACCAAGATGCAAGTAACTATGGTAATGAAAAGATAAAAATAATCTGCAACTTGCATCTCAATTCTTGAATTTCTTGATTACGCTTTGTTTTCAGAAACCAGAGCAGGTTTCAAAACAAACGTGCTTAAAAAAATTACTTACTTTCAAGTATTTGCTACGGATTCTGTAAAATAGGGACATGCCTTCCTTCCATTCATTACAAAAATGTTTTTCAAATTACACATCTAAGGATGGATGTCTACATACGGATGCTAAAACACCTGACCTGGCAAGTATGCAAGTACCTCCGAGCTGCAGAACGTCAAAGCGTGTTAGCACTACGCCGTACCTCTTGACAAGGTCTGTAAGTCTGGGTGAAGCTCCTGACTAATGCAGACAGACTCCTGCACCCGAAGTGGCAAGACTGCAGAGTGTTGCTTTTTAACATGCAGATCTGTAGCTGGGGTCAGTACAAACTGGGACGTTTCTGCTCTTCATTGCCCAGTGTAAATAAGCCCTGTCTTTTCACCGGTTTCTCTGAAACACTGCTACCTTTATTTTATTTACCTATTACAAATACTCTAGTGACAAAGACACAAATCAGACTTAAAACCTATAAAATAACCTGTGCTGGAATACATGTGTTTCAGGTATGCTGAAATAGGGCAAATTGGACCAGAAGAAGCCAGGAACATGCAGGCTAACCTCGCTGCAGAGTTCATAGGAAAAGCTGCTGCTTTTCTCTCTTCTTTGTCTCTTCCCTGCTTTTCTTTGTCTCTTCACATTAAGTCTGGCTTATGTAGTTCCATTTCAGCAAGTCGCCTTTAACCTTCTGATTAGTAACCTGCTTGCTCTGTCTATGACATTAACAGAGCAAACCCATGACCAAAGACAGACATAATGGGCTTAGTGGGGAGGAAGCTACATAAATGCTTCCACATTGACTTGCTGCCTGAAAAATACGATGACCATATTTTCCTTGCCTTTCTTGTAAAGGAAAATGGGGTTTGCAATTAAACACAGGTTTTCTGCAATTTGCTAAGTGTATGCCTGGAATTAACTGCCTGACAATACTTGGAAAGGAATACAGTTTCTAAGCGGTGAAATAGCAATCCTTCCCAGTTTCAAAAGTAATTTTGGCTGATTAATTCACTAAATTAATTTGAAATGAAAACATTAAAATACATTTTTCCTGACTTCTGTTCCCATCCTTCAAAAACACAAGCAAAATACAACAAACAACACACTCAAGATTTTTTCCGCTGTTCCTGAAGGTCAGGAAGTTGCCTTAGATAAGGAAAAAGGAATACTACGCTGGCTCAAGTCTAAGGCACCCTCATTTTTCAGAAGCATGTAAGATTTTAAAGGAAAAAAAAAACCAAGGCACTTTTGTCACACCACTGTACATGCTGTTCCCACTCCACATATGACTCCCATATCCTTCCCCCTTGTCGCAGTAGTCTGACCTCTTGCTTCCCAAGCCCACAACACCCCCAAAGCTTCCTACAAGTCCCAGCAGTGCCGTCCGCCCACATCCCAACACCCTGCAGCCGTCCTGCAGCATGTCCCCTGGGGCTGACACAACGCGCCCTTCCTGCCCACAGCTTCCCTCAGAGCACCATGAAAACCATTCCACCCTAAACATCCTTTCTTGGCCCAACACCGTATACATCCCCACTCCCTCTTTGAGTCAGGGTCACAGGCAGCTCTCGGCACTGCCAGTAGGAAGAAGCCCCTCTGAGCAAGGGTCACCAAATATCGCAGTGCTTATATCCATCCATGACAACCTGGGGTGTCCTGGTGCTAATGAGGAACTGCATCACCTTGATATTTGATGATGCTCAGACTTGTACCCACTTCAGGTCCCCAGCTTTTCTGGCAGACTGGGCTCACTGCAGAGTAGATAGAGGGTTCCTTACCCAGCAGCACACAGAGTCCACGTCTCCTGAGGCTCACTAAGGGGTAACTTAGCAAATCAGCAGCTATATCACAGTTGGCAAATACATAAAAGCTGGATTTTGGAGACCTTAATTTCTAGAAGAGCAATAAAAAATCTTCACCTTATGCCCTAGTTCACACATCTTCAAGCCCTAATGGACTAGAGGACTAAAACACATAAAAATAAAATTGCCAGAATCATCAACCATAATGAGAGTACAGATCTCCAGTGGAAATCTATGCCTTTAAGGAACTGCAAATACTTCACATACAGGCAATTTGATGGGGTTCACGAGGGAAAAAGATTAACTAGGTGCAGATAGGTCTATAAAGTTACATGATAAAAATGTGTAGCAGGGTCTGGCCCTCTACTAATCGATTAGCATGTTAAACAGTTTAAATATTAAACTTCAAGTACAATAAAATGAATGTACAAAAAGCCAATTAGTTGGAAAAAAATAGCTGAAAATTAACTGGAGGAGGGAAATAAAGATATTACTTTATATAACATGTAAGCACCTACTGTTCCTGACAGTGAACAGAAGATCTTAAAAGATGACATGAGTTCTTCTAGATGAAATCAGATTTCACTTAACTTAATAAAGAATTTGTTCACACAGCCTGGGAAAAACATTTTTAACATGATTTTGTACTATATTTAAACTGCTGTGAAGGGGTCTGGCATTTGGATCATGCTTCAGAACTTCTCAGATATCTCTTTTGGTGCTTTACATAGTCTCGCAATGACCACTGTGAGAAGTTGAACAGAAGTTCAGGTATTGCAGGAGTTATAAGCAGGTATGTCTGAGGGTATCAAAGTTCAATTCAGCCATAAATACAAAAGCTATCATCAGCAGCATGGCGGGCCAGAATCTTTGGAGAATAGTGCTGGTGGGACCTAGAGAGTAAGCAGGTTCAAACATCAGGTGTTACCGAATGAGGAGGTTTTCCCACCCAGGCAACAAAGGCAGGGAGGAGGCCATAACGATTCAGGCCCTCAGGCTGCCAGCTGTTGGAAAAAACAACTGCAGAGCCTTCCGTAGGTGGGAGAATTGCATACTGGCTACACTTACTGATTTCTGGGAATATATTATAATTTTCCAGACTGTTAGGGCAAAATACTAAAACTCTGTCTACTATAAGCTGCAAGCTGCACTTCCTGCAGCCTTGCTGTCAAAAATACATACTTGCATTTTATAAGAATAACTCACATGTGGAATGGCTGGAAGAGACAAACTGGGAAAACAACTAATGGAAATTAATTCCAAGTAACCCCTCTCCTGATCCAGCTCAATACCATCTCAGTATTGGGTGTGTATTGCCATTGCCACCAAGAGTTGAATCTTAGCTGCAGCCACAAAGCATCACAAATGTTAAATTAATGCAAACTGTACACCACTATTATTATTTTGCTCAGTTGGTAACTGGAGTGCTCTCTCCCTCATGCTAAAGGGGAAAGCATCAGTTCCTTATGGCCCAAATCTTATTTCTGGCTGTTCCCTGTATAGAAAATACAGATCAGCGAATATATATATAAAAAAAAGCATATAATATTATTACAGTAAGGATTATGTTTCAATATGCTTGCAAATATGAGTAACTCTACTGGTGTAAGTATATCTATCGGCCCTTACAGAGGTCAGAAATCCATTCTGATTAGTACCACTATATAAACACCTTTGCATAGTGTCTTTCTCAGTAGGATGAGAAACACTTCCTCTACCTAAATGCCACTACTTTCACTTCTAGTTTTCTGTACCTGTAAAATCTGTTCATGTCACTAATTTAGAAGCGTTCAAAGTATATACTCCATAAACATGATTCTACATACGCAACAGTTTCTTATATTCATCATTTTAAGAATGAGAAATCCATAACTGGGTAAGGGCAAGGGAGACAACGCGTCTTTCAGATACATGATGTCTCATCCTAAGCCATCAGACGCACAAACATGCGCTACTCATTTTAGAACAAACTAAAGTCTAGTGAATATCAATACAGGCTGACATAAATTCATACTGGATGAATAAACCTATATACTATGTAACTATGCAATAAGTATAAGTCTAATAATCTACCAAAGATTCTTTTCTTCCACCTGTCAAAGGTTAGTGCTGGAGACTAGATTATTTTTTTGAACTGTCATGATATAAAAGTCACTTTCAGAAAAGGCATGTCTAGTTTTCACCCTCTTTTCTTTATTTTTTGTTTTCTTTTTCTTCACTGAGCCTGTGAAGATGAAGATCCCTATACAGCAAATTTAATCTGGCCAAGCTCAATTTGCTTGGTTACCTTTGCCAGGTCCCTTAAAACTCGTCTGTGGCCTGTAATTGAAAAGCACAGACTGTCGAGTGGACTCAGCAGTCCTGAGGGGTATGTTCTAGCAGCAGCTGAACTACAGGAGAAAGCCTTGGCTGGTTTTATTACAACCTGACTTTCAGAAAAGAATATTTTAAGAACAGACCTTACCTAGTGCGAGGGAGTGTTAAGGAGGAACCGTGCCTAATGTTGTCTTATTACAGCACACCCATGAACACACCGGTGGTGGTAAACCAGCACTGGACAAAGGTTGCCTGGTCACTACGTGCCTGAAGCTTCGTTAACATCCAGGCTGGTTCATGTGTAAAGTCACACCATGGAAAACTTCACTTCCCCAGCAAACTCCCCAGAGAACAGATTTCATTTCACTTGTATGAAGAAAGGGGAAGAGAAAGGAGAGGAGAAGGGATCTCATGGTAAGAAATGTGCAAACTAAGCTATGACATGCAATGTCATTTCTCATTTGCTCCCATATTCAGCTCTATGTACCACACATGAACAAATACTACAGAGAGCAACAAACTTACGTATTTGCGATATAATAACCCACTGTATACTTGCCCATATTGACAAGTGAAGGTTTTAAGAAGACAGCAGACAGGAACTGCAAACCAGAGCAATTAGAGATTTCTTAGACACAAAATACACAGATGTATACACGTATTTTATTATGCACCTACTCGTGAATGCCAGCTGTTGTTATTCAGGAGGCGTATCATTTTATTTTCAGGTGAATATGGACAGTTATTCTCTGGACTCTCCAAAAGATTGGTTTGTATCTTGTCTGCTCAAGATATTCCCTATGAAAAACAGTATGGGCATGCATCTGTGTGTGCAAGGTGGAGGCATTTGAAGGGAAGCATGAACTGTTTCTACCCTCTTGCTAGATGGCAACAAACTATGGAAAATGCGTAGGAGGAAGGAAAACAGTTAGTTTTGTCCCTATCAAATATCAACACTTTTCATACTTTCTTGAACAGGACTACTTGCGTTGCCAGCTGCCAGTTGCCTGTTGATCTCATTATATTCCCATTGCCAATACTCCCCCACTAGCGATGCCTCAAAATAATTTAGCTTCAGAATGTCTTATCAAAATAACGTTTCATGAGTACTTGCAAGAACCTGGTCTACACCCTGGTATTTACAGAACTTCAACACAAAAATTTGAGACGCCTCTCAGAGAAAAGAGCTACTAAATTTCATACACAAAATGTTGAGGTTTCTGAAGCTATTAAATACACCATGGGCCCATAATCCTCTCCCTTCAAGGCAATAAATCAACTTGTTTTAGAACACTAACAAATAAACAAGGAACCACTGTACTGCCCTGTGAAATAACAGACCCCACTGTGAAACAGCAGACTCATTTCTCTTTGGCCAACAGATTGTGTTAAACAGCATCTGAAAATATGCTATTGTACAGGCCAAACCCACTGGTATGGTGCAAACTGGCAAAACACCAGTTAGATGCTTCTGGTAAAGTGTTTTGGACCCCTACCTATGCACCACTTAAATACTAATATGATAGAGCTATCTAACATCTGTGTCCGGCACTACACACTGAGCCGAATCTACAAACTTAAAGCCTCACGGGCCACTGAATACTTTACAGAGATGGTACTTAACACAGCCATGCATCACTGACAAACACAACTTTTAGTTTAAGAGAAACCATCTTTCCTAAAACTCTGAAGAGGGTATCTTGTGAGTTTGAACTGCCAGGCATTCGCACATCAATGCATGAGTGACACACTCCATGTTCTCCTTCCTACTCAGAGTTTAATATTGCCTTAAGGTGGGAGTGCAGTCCTGCACCTTGGACTTCATAAGCAATCTAGCCATTCTCTTTTAAGCGAGAAATTTAAGACATGGCACTAGTCATGGATACATTTGCATGCTGGAGAACGCGTTCCACACAAACCTTTTAGAAGCTCTCTCAGGTATAGTTGGGGTCCATGACTGATTGCATGCTTTAGAATACTGAAAGATTTTTTCCTCTTCCATATGCAAAATACTCCATCATGAGGAACTCTTCCTTCCCGCATGCTCTTCCCAACATCTTGGGAAACTGCTTCTAAACTTTGGTGATTGTCCTTTAGATGCTGATAGACAGCTTTGCAGTTGGAGACAGTGCCTGTTCTCCTGGTGCAAGACTGAGTGTGGAGGTTTTGGATGTAGTGGTAATGCAAGTACAGGGAAGTACTTTGCTACCAAGCCTTACTAATGAAATCCAAGTTGCCTTTAGAGCTTTAAGCCAGGAAAGAAATGCTTGAAGAATTTCAGCGCCTGATGTCGAATCTCTCTATCAGATCACAGAGCTGTTTTTATCACTGTAACTCTCAAATTTACTAATTGACATTTTATGTGGCAATAATGAATGCAACTTATGGCTGCACACGTTCAAGTCCTGAACGTTCCCTGGGTAAAGATCTTCCTAGTTAATATTAATGCTTTAAAATAGATGATAACAAACTGATGTTATAGTGACAGAAAGATGTGTTATGCCCAAAGGAATAAGATTCAGGAACTAAGACCAGCAAATACAAATACGAAGTATAACTGAGTGACCAAGCCAAGCATCAATATGACCCCACAGTTCAAAGAGAGCTCCACAAATAGTGAACTTCAAAGCCACTCTGACAAAGAAATATCAGACATGTCAGAGAAAACTGTTTGGAAGTTTTTAGCATTATAGAAAACCATATGCTTAGGCAAAGGTTGGCCCTGCATCAACAACATAGAATTGAAGACTTCTGGCCTTGGTAAAGTCTGTGCTCTTGTTTGAAGATTGTAACGTATGCATAAGAGAGACCTCCACGAGCTGAAAGCAAACATATTTTTCACTACAGAGTCTTCAGTTATGTAAACCCAAGTAATAGGTACAACATTAAATCTGTGCGGTTGTAAAATCTGACTGCAGTCACTTACAGAAAACACAGCAATCTTGTCCTATGGGAAAAATAATAAAATACAGTGATGTTGAACATTTATAAATGACCTTTCCATTCATAAAAAGCTAGGAGTCTCAGAGGAATCTTGCAATAAACTTGCATATGAGTTTATCTATAATCCATCATGGGGGGAAAGAAACCCCAAACTAAAACCCTTCGAGCTGGAAGAGTACTTTACTAATCTATTCCCAAGCCAGTGGAGCAGAAGCCTGCATGCTCTAGCTGTAATATTTCGCTCCACCAGAACAGCAAGCTGCCCGTCATGGGTCACATACATTGCTTATCAACAGAGGAGTGTTGGTTCACATTTATATATATCAGAAGTCACATCTCCAGGCCAGCAATGCTTTTCACTTCCAAAGTTTCACTTTGAATTTTATGCCAATCTAACAGACAAAAACGTAGAACAATGAAAAATAAGGCTAGTGAGCATGCAATAATGGGGTTATTAATTTTACAGTGTTAAAAAAAAAACAACCTAGAAAAGGAAATGAGCAGATTAAATCACTTTGTTACCAGAAAAAAACATCAACATTTAAGTGAAGGTGTTTTTTTTAAAATCAGGAAAACTATGCCAGCCAACTTTTCATGTAATTAGTGATATTATCACCCTGTAGATTTAAGAATGTAACATGCTGGTTTTTTCACCATCGCTATTTCATCTTCAAGCCCAGGATTAACATTTTCACCAAAAAAAAAAAAAAAAAAAAAAAAAAGAGAATTCCTTGATAATTTGTGGAGTCTTCACCATGACACTTACTCAGCAATTTATCTGCAATCTGTGTTACGGGCAAGTACGTACTTAGGGAGCACATGTAGCTATCTAAGAATGTTCTCATGTGGGATCTAATTGTATCAGAAGATATTAAAAAAAAATATTTCAAACACCAAGGAGAAATTTTTCTTTTGAATCTGAATTACTACATATTCTGCTGTTGATTCTTATGTGTAATTCTCCATGAGATCAAAAGGAATCTTGCACGATGATAGGTGGATAGTATAAATAATAAATCTACAGCGGAAATACTGAACAGACTCTTGAACCACAAAAAGGATCTTTTGCTCTTATTTTATGTTGACTTTGATGGTGTTATGATGTCAACAGCAGCCAAATGAATTAAAATATTCCTTTGGTACACGCAAGGATTTTGGCTAAAAAAATAATCCTAATTTTACATATATTTTAATTCTATTCTCAAAACTATTTGGGATTCTACTAGCAAATCGTTGAATATAATAACTTCACTTGTGACCAAATACAGGGGAAACAGGATGCCATTTTTTCGTAACTAAGACAAGTATTCACATCCACATAAAAGCTACTTTTCCAAACACCCATATGACAAGCCATAGAGCATTTCATACATGCTATTTTCCAGTAAAAACCATTGCCAAGCAAGCTTTCATTATACTGGCACTGGAAATAAACACATTAGCAGTTTAAAACAAACTGTAAAAAGTGTTGTACACAACAAAGACATTCTACCGGCATTAGGAAAAAATATCAATAGGCTTCATCTCTCAACTCAACTCATTCAATTCAACAAATATTTGAAGTTCAAGTGCATTAAGATGGTCAGTTTAAAGAATCACTTACATGAAGAAAATGCAAAGAAAGCAAGTCTTGTTAGCTAGCCTGAATATTTACAGACATTAGCACATGAACAGTGGCTGTATATAGGTAGCAACCATATCCAGATGAGATTTTGGCAAGCAGGCAACCAGAATTCATGCATCTTAATATTTATATAAGTGCAACACAGTAAAAAGCACTAATTTAAGAACCCGGCCTAGCATATATTTTTCCTACTCAAAGACGACAACCCAAATTAATGGCTGAGAATAAACCTTAGAAACAATTTTGTCCTAATATCTCTAGTCAGCTAGTTTCACTAAGCTCATCTCTTTAACAAGTCAATAACTTCTGTTTTGAAAAGTGCGCCAGGGGTGTACTTCCCTTACGGACACACAGACTGCATCACGAACAAGCTAACGAGAGGATCCTTCTTATACCTTTTGTATAGCACACGAGTGATTCAGAATCAAATCCCTCCAGTTAGAGTGCTTGAAAACAAATCTCTGACTTTCAAGAAACGTGCTCTGACAGACTACCACACGGGACTTCTTTGGGCAGGTCTCCATCAGCCTTCTTTCTCTATTGAAACTATTCTTCCTTGCATAAGCAAATTTTAGTTGGCTGTGAGACTTGTACCAGACTCCTCCAAATCCTGGATGACTGCCAGAACTACTGAGACTCCAGCAGTCTCAAATGTTCCTCCTGAGATGAGATACCTGGGTTCAAATAGTTTTGGAAAGACACGGGCTTAATACATACATGTATTAAATACAAGTATGTACGTATAGGGAACCTAATAATCTCTAGTTAGTTTTGGGGGATCCCAAAAGACCGCATCACAGAGGACGCTTCCTTCTCCGAATTTTGCAAGGAAGCGTAGACACACTTGGAGCACTCAAATCCCAAAGAGAATTTCCTATATTATGAATTTGAATGTTCAGGTGTCACCTTACAGGCTGGGGCGCAAGTTCCATCCAGGGTATTACTTCTGCAACACCTTCTTCTTTGCACTTGCTTGGCTACATGAGTGACACCACAAAATTGCTCAGCCTTCTGTGAATATCAGTATAAGACATCTGCACAGGCAGTGAAATTAATACACTCTTAGGAAGTGTAGGCACCTAACCCAAGCCTTTTAATTCCACACCAATCCACAAGTCAGATGTTGGACTGAGACTGGATCTCACTTTTGTCCCAATTCATATGTAACACGTATTTAATCATTAGATACAATTTTTAGAAGCAACTCGTGGAGCTACTTCTCACTTGCTGAAGTTAATCATGTGCTTTTGAAATCCAGAGGCTCTCTCTCAACTTGCAGATAGATTTAACAAAAACCTCCATTACATACAAATTACAATGCCAATTTAGAAACCTTATATAAAACAGCACTAAAGCTAAGAATCAATAGCAACTCGTTTCCTTCCTTTAGCTGGTTTGTACTACAATCATAATGCTAGTTACAAAACCTGCAAATGCACCTACATCCTTCAACTGCTGTGCTGCTTTTCACATTCTGTATATAATATTCTCTGAAAACACAGAAGGTGTTTATACAGTTTGTACAATCATTAAATTGCCACACAGGTGACAATCATTAGAGGCAAAACACTCTTGCTCCTTTCACCAGTGCAGAAAACCAAAAGCTTTGCAAAGGCTACGCTTGTTTGCTAGCTGTAAGAGGAGAGCAGTCAGGCAAAGGTCTGCAAGGGACCGTGCACCTTCCTGGGGGCTTTGGAGTAGAGCCCCGCAGCAGTGCAGAGAGGAGCCTTTCTGTGGGAAGCCAGAGGCACTGAAACACAAAGCATGGTTGAAACGTATAATGGCACAACCACTACTGTACACAAGGGATGTGGTGAATCTGCAGGCTGTGGTCTGGTCTCTGGGGAAGAATCCTCCCTCTTTCGCTGCTCTTGTTTCTTATGGACCAGCTTTACATGGGAGGCTGTGAATTTCAGCCTAAAATTTTAAAATTTTCCTCACTAAGCTTTTAACACGTTAATTTTAAATATGGATCCTTCCTGTAAAGGGTTCAATTCCACATTCTCCCTCCTAGGATGCTGAGTATATGCCAAGCATTTATCCATTTGTTTCAGAAGTGTCATATCAGGAATAAATCAATGTGTTAAGAATTGCCTGATAAAGTTGTTGTGGGATTAATCTTACAGAATAGATCATCGGCACGACTACCTTTGGCATTCTATGTGCACATCGTTCCATTTTAAGCATGAAAAGCCTCCTAATGCCAAAGTAGAAGAGCCATATATTGAATGATCTGCCACCATTCAATATTTAATCCTGCAATTGAAGCCACTAAAGGGATACAGCAAAGTAACAAGATGAATGAATTGTGACCTTAAACTTGCAAAAAGACAACCCAAACAATTTATCTTTCTGGCCCGTAGTGCATCCTGTGGCCAATACTCCTATCACTTCTCCGCAGTTCGGGGTCTATAGATTGATCAATGCCACATTAGCAAAGTACCTGAGAAGACAGCTTAGGAATTCAGACAATCCGCTGCATATGCTTTAAGAATATTCTGGGTCAATTTGGCTTATCTGTAGCCGAAAATAAAGGCTCCTTAATGAAAAATCAATTCCATTTTCACAAATGCATTTCTAAACAACAGTGGCAAGGTGACTAGAAATAAAGCTTTTACTAATCAACAAAACACAAATAAAATACTCTGAAAATCAGATCAGCTCAAATAAACCATCAGATTGATGCAATTTTTAAGACTTTAAGAGATTATTTTGCAATTTAATTTTCAAAATAAATGTGTTGCTGCTTCCTTGAAAAAGAAAAAAGTATCGATATAATGAGCGCATAGTGATACCAAGACCAATGGGGCTGAAGGCCATCAAGACTTCAGAGGCTACCAACTAAGCAGACCCAAATCTTTTGCCCATGCCCTTTCTCACAACCAAATAAATTTTCAAGGTACATGCTAGGGTTGATGCAGTAGTCCTAGCTAAACTCATACACTAGCAAATATTCCATGATGCACTGTGGTGGGAGACACACAGAAAATAATCAACAATGAACATCACCTATATGCCTGCTAAGAGTAAATCTCCCAAATACAGCCAGCCACGCTTGACTTCAAGTACAATTTTCTGCCCATTTAGTTCATGGTGCTTTGGAAATTAGCATCCCTACTTAGGAATGATGCTTTTCCTGACTGAGACTATTACTGTTTATTAATAAGGTTTCAGTAGTATTTATTAGCCAGTATAAGGCACAAATTCCAACCGGTCTGATCAAGGAAAAATTCTGCGATCTCTTAACATAAAAAATGGTCACAAAAGGCTGGGTATTTGGACGTCAGGTACTCCATCCACCCTGCCTCAGTGGATTAACTGAAAGGTTTTTTTTAAAAAAAACAGCAAACCGATCTTAAAACAGGGCTTCTAAATTTGTGATTTTACAACTGTATTTTTCCTCTCATAATAATTCTTGTGCATTGAACTAATTCAATTTTTTATCCAAAGCTGATGTGGTAGTAGAGTAGGTAAGCCAAATGGCCCAGAGGTGGTTGCCCTTGACTGATAAAGATGAAAATTTTATTTCTTTTTCATGAGTGAATTTCATTTCTGCCCAGTTACAGATCAATGCATCAGAAATGAACAGAATTAAGCATGCCTAAATCAAAACAGAATGTTATTAAAAATGACAAAACAAGAACAACTTATTTGGTTTATAGTACTGTGATGCTGCAACATAAATAAGAAGGAACCAAATTATGTTGTTCAGCATATATTGATCACTCCTGCAAGAGGCAATGAGAACAGTATATGTAGACATATCCAGGCATAACATATTAGTTAATGCTTATAGTAGTGGATTTTTTTTTAAATGAATGCAGAAGTGCTTCATTATTGATAGTAATTGTCTGTAGGTGATATAATAAACCGGGGAAAAAATTAGTTTCTTAAAGAAATGTATCATCTATTTCTATAAAATTTTCTCCATAATATCACATCTCTAAGGAGCTCAGCTAAGCAACATCAAGGTAGGAACATGATCTAAAATCTACTGAATTAATGGAAGTCTTCTACGGAATAAGGTGAGATTGATTTACAACACTTACAAAGCCAAGTGAGGAAATCAGTTATTCCGACTTAAAATTTTTGGGCCTTTCTAAGCTAATCTTTTTGTGCATAGGTAAATACATATCAAACATGCTTTTTGTTTAATAAGACAGTATTTTTAAAGCAAAGCTTTACAGCAAAGCTACTGAAGCAAACAGTAACTTCAGCAAAAAAAAAAAAGTACTTCCCTCTTTTTTATTTTTTTAATGCATCTACATTTCAGAGTAATCATTCACTATTTCCATCCTTTTTAATCTGTCTAACAATCAGCCTGGGAAGCTAGCCCCTCATCAGCCAGCAGTTCCTCTTATAGTCCAGCCCCTACTGTACATCCACATTTTTCCATTTTAATATGGCCCATTCAAATACAAGAAAATGTGTAAGTGCTGCCTTAAGGCTCAATCCAAAAACTTGTCTCAGGTTAAAAAATACTTTATGTTCACAAAGGAATGAGCTCTTCAACGCAGTTACCAAGTTTATGTTTGACTCCGCGGATGTGTAGTAGTGAGACACATGCTTGTAGGTGGAGACTCATACGAAATACTGTTTGTTCCAACAGTATTAGAAGTCTATTAAACAAAAAAATGCTAGCTTGTACACTTCATTCACAAAGAAAAAGGAGATCATTAAGTTTTGAGCACAAAGAACAAATACATTAATTAGTAACAAATTCTTTCACAGTTTTGTATTTTCATTTGGATGTTTGTAAAGCCAATTGTCATTTTGGAAACTGTGGGAACCCACAGAGATATAATCAGAGTTAAAAAAAAAAATCATGCAATTATTTCATTTTGAAGATGCATTGCAGAAGCCTGTATTAATTGTGTTTCAATAATTTCTATGCTGGATTTGTTGCCTTTATGAAGAATAAAATCTCTTTATAGCTGTCAATGCTATAAACTCCTGGAACTAAACCAGATCCATTCTCTCTGGTGAATTCCATTTCAGCTGCATCAGTGAAATACCGTTATGAACACCTTTAGGGAAAGCAATGAAGGGAGGAGTTTGGAGATGTACTTAAAGTTACCTTTTTTTTTAATTTACAAGCAAGACCAGAGCACAATTCACTAATCCAAAACTATGTTAACTTTGCAAGACTGAAGGATGTATAAATCAGCATTTACGTTAGTAGGCAGAACTATAAGCACATATAAGGCTCCCAGCAGTTGAGTCAGAAACGGTCATTTCCATGGAGCCTCTTTCCATATTAGAGCTACACTTTAGACCTCAACTGGAAAACCTAAGCCTATTCAGGGAAACCTTGAATGCCTCTCAATTTGTTCACTTCCTTTATCTAAAGAAAACAATGTATCATTCTTTATATCAGGAACCAGTTCTGTTGGATGTTGATACCTATCAGGTTTGGTCTACTCTTTTTCTGATATGAAAAGCTTTCAAAATGCTGTCAGCCTCCACAGAGTCTAAATGCTGCTGAACGGATGAAAAATAATTCATGTTATCGTATCCTGATGCTCAAATCAGCATAAAGTCTGCAAGTGCCATGCAATCACTATCTCAGCTTTTTAGTAATGAAGCATCAGTGATTTCACAGAAATAAAAGCAGTAACATAGCATGTGAAAATCTGCAGGGCATTGTCCCCCAAACTTATGGGATGCAGCAAGAGAGTGAACACCCTAGCTGGAGTTGGAAAACTCAGTCATATCATGATTAATTTCTATCAATTTATTCTACCACACTATTTACCACATGTTTGCAGGAATTCAGACATTCTTTGACTGATTTCCACAGACCTAAAAAGCCCATTTATTTTGTTTTGCCCGCTGGAGGATTGTCCTCTTGCTTCCCAATGCCTATTGCTTCTTCCATGGAGTGGAGACCCGACAGACAAAAAAGAGAGGAGGCACCGAACATTATGAAAGTTTCTAGCTAGCAATCTTTTTTTTTTTTTTTTAAATGGATAAAAATGAAATGCAACTGTATTTAAGGCAGTCTCTGATGCCTCTGTCCCAAGAAGCATTTTAGGTGTTAAATTGAAGGAGTATCCAAATACCCAAATTTTTATTTGAAGTCAATAAAAGTTTTTTCACTTAAAACTTCTCTTCTTAATAGCTTACTATTCATATTGATATTAATTTTAGTATTAGAGGTAATTAATATTTTAAACATAGAAAAACTTCTGCAAGCTTATACATCTTAAATAAAACACAGGAAATAAAGAAAATCTGTCTTCTCTCCATTGCTTTATTCTACCAAGAAATCACCTCATGACCTGTATTTTTGGGGGTCCTTATGTTAAATAACTAAACAAAATTATTAGGTTTTTTTTTTAAATACAGCACTATCCTGGTTTTCTATCTGAGCAATAAATATTGCAAAGGTCCTAATTCACTACTATACTACCCCAGCTTATAAGAGTAATAATAAGATAATGAAGTTCTGTAATTCTGTGTCATAACTCTTACTGATAAGTATATAACAGAAAATATGGACTGATATTTAAAAGGATATCATAAAGCCATATGCACGGACAAGACCACATTATGCTTTGATTTTCCAGGAGTGGACAGCAGAGATTAAAGAAACAAGTGTGAAAATGATCCATTTTTAGCCATTTTTCATTGTATTTATTCATGGAACCAGAAGACACAATTTGATTTCTCTTAGCCAGGAAATGCTGAAGAAGTGCTACTGTTTCTTCATCATCTTTTTCTAGAGCTGTGGAGCGGGTGGCCTTAGGGACATTTAACAGCTTGGCAGAAGCCTACACTAACATATTACA
>NW_009260268.1:3172372-3190528 GCF_000687185.1 Egretta garzetta | reverse complement strand
ATACATGTACACGCTGCATGCTGAGATAAAGATTAGAAAAGGCTGCTATCAGTGACAGGTTGAAAAAATATCAGTAGCTAAAAATGCATGCAAACAGGAAAACACATTGTCATTATGCTGTTAATTATCATTATTTTGAGGAGGGCATGATGTTAACAATCTCAAAACACGTTTCCGCCTTGATTTAAAAAGCAGAACTCCTTTTCTTTCATAACTAGGTAAAACAACAATAAGTTCTCAGGAGTCCTTGGTCAAAAAAAAAAAAAAAAAAAAGGAAAAAAAAGGAAAAAGCTTTGGCTTTCTTAAAGCCTATGCTTCTGTTAACTTCTATGTATTTACACTTCTCAGTGACTCAACAGCATCACACAGATAAAGCCCAAAGGAAATGTAGCAGTTAATAAATTATTAAGCCATTCTCCTTTAAAACATCAGCACTGGGCAGTACAAAGGCTTGGCATGCCATGTCAGATGCAAAAGCATCTGCAAATCTGAAAGAGCTACCAGAGCTGGGGAACAGCTGGCTCTGCAGATCCCGAGGCCCACCTGGGATCCACTTACTACAGCCTGTCATTCTCGCCGAGTTTAATGCTTATGCAGTCAATGAAACATTAGATGAAGCTAAAGGATACATCCCCAAAGAATCCGACTCATGCTTTGGGAAATGACCTTTAAGCAGTCACCTTCCAACAGAAAATTAAACTACAGCTCCCTCCATCTGCGAAAATACCTTGATGCTTGTGATCTGCTCCTAATGGCATACATGCATTACGTTGGCACTCTTTCTACTGAACTACCACATATGTATACATATTTGTTTGGGTTTTCTTTGCATTTTATATTTTCACAGTTCAGCACACCAGGTATTAGTTGCTAAAGTGATTAATTTAAAATTATTGCAGTCACTGTTTTTTCAGTGACAACTGAAAGCCGAGAAATTAATTTGGCTTGTTTTTAAAGCTCAAACTTGCATTGCCTGTGGAAGCATTTTATTAACTCTTTGTTTTGTCAGTAGAACAACCAAACACATTCTCTTATTTTATTAAAAGAGCAATAGCCAGGTTTTGATGGCTATGATTGTAAGGAACATGATAAACAAACATAATTCCTTTTATGATCTTGATAATTTATTGGAAATCAGCCAGAGTGAAAACTCTGTATATAAGTTTGTGAAATGACATGGGAAGAAGTGTCAAAAAGATACAAACAAGCTAGAAACATACTTTAAAGCACAATAAGTAAGAATCAAATCTTAACATTGTGTTTCCAACAGACCTGACTCTTGCCTATTGCATACCTGATCTTATCTCCTGAAAAAAAAAAAAAAGAAAAAAATTTGTTTATAATATAGGCATTTCAGTGAGAACTCTTTCTCAAAGCTAAAGAGCTGAGAAGTCGTTTATTAAGTTTAGAATTCATAAACTAAGTTTAGCGTTCCTTCCTCCCCTTCCCCCCCTTCTTTCTCAGCTTGGACACAATGCACAGGCTTCCAAATTTTGATTGCTTAGCAATTACTACCAGAGGAAAAATAAGTGTGTCACTGCCTGATGATGCCAGCAGCAGCACCAGCACATGTACTCACACAGGAGATCTATGTCAAGCCCCAAATCCTCCTGCTACAAGGAAATGACTACAATAACATTTTTAACAATGTTTAGTATTTTACATTTTGTGAGCAGTAGAAGCCAAATCTATTAGAAATATTGCTCTAATAACTTTGTATGTAGATGTTAAAGTTCTAGTATGTTTATTGGTCTTCTAATTTTTACAGAACACTACTGTAATTCCATTCCATTACTCAAAATTGCATTTTATTCTATCTGAAAGAGGGCCGTCAACATTACAAATAGTATATGGAAGATAGTGAACCACAACTTCAAACAACTGTAAGTTTTGAGACTTTATACTAACTACTTTCTTTGAAGTAATCCCTGCCTGAATTACACTACATGTGAACACAACACGAACTTGAGGCCATTTGATACCAAATAGTAATTTAAATTTTCTGTGCATTTTTTCAGAGGCAAAAAATGTTATGGAATTTCAAACTCTGCCTGCAAACCTAATCCTTGCAGGAAAAGTAGATGAATAATTTCTGCAGGTGGGTTTGGAATAAATTTATGCATCTAAAATTGCTTAATTGATACCAATCAATATTTCCAGTTTTAAAGCTAGTTGCTACAAATTTTGTAAGGAATACAAAAGTACTGTAAGTACACTATATCCCTTGCAAAGCCTGAATGCTAAAAAAAAAAAAAAATCACCAAATTGATTTCTAAGCTTTTAAATCTAGACTATTTTTTGAGGGGTGAAAAAATGCACACATTTGACTACAGCACACAGTGCCTTCATTATTCCCATATTCTGTGCTATGCACATCATTGGTGGCCCCCATAATACGTAGGCTGAGCTAGGGAAAAAAAGCAAATACACACACTCCTTCCCCCAAAAAACAAGGAGCATTTAGGAAGTAACCAATTCTAAGAACAGTTGTATTGCATTCATGATTTTCCTTCTTCATTCTTTGCTACTTTCAGTCTTTGGAGCAATTACACTTTAACAATATTTTTGCCAAAAAGTACCCATGTTCTCTTCAGCATCAATACCACCTGATCCCTTTCTTTCCCCCATAGCTTTCTCCGCTTTGTTGTCAATGGTGGCTGCTGTGGGGAGGAGGATTGTGGCCAGTTTGTTTGGGTTTGCTGCGTTGTTAACAACGGGTTTATTCAACTCCTCTAGTACAATTTCTGAAAATCACATTTTCACAAGCAAACTGTGAAGGAACTTTTTATCCATATAAGAAAAAGAGGACAGTTTGCACTAGGGGACCAAAAAAAAAGGCCTATTTCTTTTAAACTGACTTAGGATCTTGGTAGTCCAGACATACAACTCACTCTGGTGTTGCGCTTTTTAATGCTTCCTCTACAAAGACACACACACTTATGAGCAAATCACCTGACATAATATGGGCACCTACTTACACCCCAAAGTACTTGAACCACAGTCCAGATTTCCTCTAGGAATGAGGGACATGAAGGGAGTGAAGATATAAGACTCCATTCAGACAAATCTTTCCTGTGCTGACTTTGAAAAATAAGATGATTGACATTGGCACACACAGAACTTATGCTTGTAAAATACTCCTAGATGTGAAATCTTAAACATTTCTTTGAAGTAACACAGAACAATGTAGCAATAACCATAAGAAAAAAACAGCTGACATACATCTAACGAAAAATAAAATCATGCGTCTGTTTTTTGGTAAGGATGGAACATATTAAGATCCTAATTCCGTGAATACTCATATAAAAGGAAAAAAAAAGGAGAGGGAATAGGGAAGTGACTGCCTTCAAACAAGTTCTGATGAAGAACACGATGATAGAAACCTTCAGGGAGATGAATCCCACCTATACTGATGCTTTAAGTCAAACAGAATTCACTCATCTGTTTCAATGCATTTGGAAAGCATTAGTTAAGTAGATTAAATAGAAACACCTATCAGAGGGACTGTGCTAATGTAGACAAGATCTCAGGGAGCTAGAAAAGCAGCGATAATGCAGAGATGCTGTGAGAGAATGAGACACAGTATTTAGAAAGAGTGGGAAACAGCAATGTAAAAAACCACAAATGATAGCAAACACACATCACCTCTACTGACAACACCTTAAAGCTTAAAAACAAGGAAAACGCACACTACTCTTACACTAACATATTCCTCAAGAGAAAGAATAAAGGGGGGAGAAAAACCACTCAGTGCTGCTTTTATTTTCAAGGCAGTTTCACTAGCACCTTAATAACACTATTTCTTAAGGGAATCAGGAAATGCACAAGGTCTATTTGTATGTTTGTTTATAACAATATATGAAAACATATATCAAGAAGACATAATATCTGTATTTTCTCAATATACCTTTTCTAGCCTCAAAATGCCAAGTAAAGAACAGTTTATCCTTTCAATAGGCAAGGTTATTTGTTACAAAAGTGATTTGTACACGTTTTACTGACAATTTTTGAGGGACATTTTCTGTTTCAGAAGCTGGATACCAAATGCATATTGTGTGCTAAATTTGTAGCAGCTTTAAGTGACATTAAAAAAAAAAAAGTATTCACTTAACTGCCGAACTGTACATTTTGAGGTCTTAACTGGGGTTATGCCATGTCCCTTATGCACACTAGAGCTAAATTATATAGGATGGGCCCCGAGAAGCCCAGCTAATTCCCCTACCTGCACCTCACTCCTAGTTTGATCTTGTCTTCTCTGCGTTATATATCTTACTGTTCTCACCCTATGGGCCAAAAGAGACTCATTATCCACCTGAAAAGCAAAAAACACAGCACACATCTAAATCTCAAACTGATATTTGCATGTCCTTGTTATTTCAACAGGAGCTATGCAAATTGATTTCAAGGATATAGTTCGAGTTTGAGAATTTCCAGGAGCTCCCAGCAGATCTGACATTACATCTCCCCCGTTCCACAGAAGTGAACCACGTTGTCAAAATGAGAACCACTTCAAGCCTCTGACCACTTGCAAACTTTTCTTCTAATTTACATCTGCTGCAAAAACCATACTGTACACTCACCACCAAAGCAGTAATTCTCACGCTATGTGTTGTCATCGTAAATGACCTCACTGTCCAATTTTCAGTCCAATTACTGTCCACCTACTGACTACCAAAACCATCCCGCTGCTGAGGAGTTGTAGGAATATAGCTCAAAACCTTGCAGCAATTTTCACTGATTTTTTTTATTTTTATTGGTGATAAGTGGATAGATCTCAGCTGAAATAAATCACTTCCTATTCCTCATAAAGCCAACACCACGAACCAGATACTCAAATCTTTGCATTTATCTTCACATGTGCCTTCCACCTGTCCATGTATTACTTGACAAGCAATTGTTAACTCCTTAGCTGAAAAATACAATACCCCTAACTACTTAAATACTTGCTTTCCCTATAAAAAAATGACTTGACTGACATCCTCAAGAAAGAAATCTGGGTTAAGCCCCAATTAGTGAACAGCCTTTACATTTCTGCTGTGCATCTGAAGAAGGGCCATACCATCATCCACTTCATAGAGATGCTGTTGAATTGTGACACCTTAAAAAAAAAAAAATGAAGCACTTCAAAACTCACAGATAGAAGGTATGAAACAGAAAAGCTATCTTTGTCACAATGCAAATTTGGGAAGGGAATTTATAAAGTTAAGCAATCTAAAAGTTGTAACTTGTGAAACACATGCCAGGACTTATACAAGCCAGCTTACAGGAACATACAAGGGGAGAGGGATGACAATGCAAGGTCAAAGTAGGGGATCATACTGTTTCAAGGGGTTTTCACTTGCTATAAGGCTCTGGTATAGGATCCTATGCACCAAATGCATCAGCCAAAGTGTTACAGTGCCATAAGATGTTCCAGCACTATTTTCCTGTACAGGTGATACATAAGCAGTGGCAGAGAAACCTCAGTGAGAGAATCAGTCTCCCACTGAAATCATGATACCTGACAGGTCTGATAGAAGCAGAGTCCTAGTGTTCATGCCAAAAGAGACCAGAGGGAATGAAGGCATTTCCTCACTTTGAACTTCTTGTATGGTTTCCAGGAGGCATGTGAACGCTACAGAGTTATTATAATGCCTTTTCAGGGCAAATATCCTTTGCATAGTAACATGAAAGAATCAAAAGCATGCAGATTCTTTATGCTGGAGGAAGAGCTCAGGTACAATTAACATGTAGTACATAAAATTTCAGGCATATGTTTTACAGAGAATTATATTGACTATATTGAGTAGCAAAGTGCAAGTAATTCTTAATGGATGACAAGGAGATAGATTGTGACCTCCATACCTTAATTCTGACCTTCAAAACTACATTGAACACATTTTAAAGGATATTATAGCTATGATCCAGCTACTGAGTCTGAGTTCATGTCTTATGTAAGTTTATACATGACTAACAACTATAGCATCATATAATGTTGTCAATAAATTGAATGCAAAGTAATTATTCAAATTTCTTTTTAAAAAAAAGAATTGTCAACTACCTCTCCTTAGAAACATGCCTGAGTTCCTTACTCTGTTCAAAGACCATACAGACTTAAAATCTCCTTTGCCTCAGTTCTGAATCTACCCCATCCCTGCTGAGCTCTTCCACATTTATGAGCACAAGCGTCAGCCTCCATTTTGCCAATGCTCCAAACCACCCAGCAGCATTTCCAATTAATTCTCTCCTCCTGCTTCATTTGCACCATGGTTTCTCAGTGCTAATCTCACTGCCCCTGCCCCAATATGGGATTTTCTGAATGGTGGATGGGATGAAAAAGCACCAGAAAGGTGTGCTGGGGTGAAGAGAGCATGATTACAGTACAGGTAGCGATTTATGCTCTAGGACATTCTCTGTCTTCAGGTTTCTTTGTGTTTTCTCCCTCCAAGGAAGGAAGTGGGGAGAAGTTACTGATTTAGGTAACTGTATACTGATGCTCATTTGTTAGGCTGTAAATACACTTAACAGTATTTTCATATTTGCCAGTAGAATCCTGTAAAACATTTGCTGGTCTGGGGTTATTTTTTCTCATGCTAATATAAAAGTTTAGTCTGGAATTTAAGTACAGCACTGGGAAACCTGGCAAATTCTCAAACTGGCAGGTGTTGAAGAAAATAAATAAATTATCAAAACAATTCTCAACAGTCCAGCTTGTGAAAGTGTTAAAAACAGAAATGCATTGTTATTAAACACTATTTAAGGCCAGCTAAGCAACTGAGGTAGGTGGATGACGCTAAACGTTTTATTTTTGTCAGCTTTCAAAATGCAACTTTCCTTACACATTGTTTATAGCAATCTGCAGGGACCACAGATTCACAGGAATGAACGAGACCGTGAGAAGCATTATCCATTCTTAATAGAACACTAACTTGTCCTTAAAACCTCTGGGAGACAGATTTCACAGCCTTCCCAAGACATCTCAGCCAGTACTTAGCTACCTTAATGCCTGAACAAAATCTCCCTCTCAACAATTAGCACATTATTCTTGAGCTGCTGACAGAATGGCCCACAAAGTTGTTCCCTGTTCCTTACCATCAGCCTTGTATATACCTGAAAACATGCACAGTCTTTCCACCATTTTCCTTTCTTTAGAAAAAGCCCAGTTCGGCCATTGTTTCTTCAGAAAACACACACTCCAGATTTCAGCTAATTCTGTTTCCCCCTCTTCCCCCCCACAGTGTTGACGCCAAAACTTAATATTGATTTGTGAATCTCAGTGGCAGACAATACTATTGGTGAAGCCTTACTAGTGCTGGGAGATGCTGAAGGAATTACTTTACGACTATTTGATACGATGCTCATGCTTACACATCTCCACAGACATTTCTTCTTTCCCTTCACAAAATGATTACTGGGTTGATTCACACTCTATGAACAATCCCTTGTAGTACTGAGCACCTTTCCTACAGAACTGCTGCCCAGCAAGTGCTTCTCCCATCTTGAAGGTGTGAATTAGTTATTGCTACTTCAGAATTACACCTGTACTTATTGAATTGCAGTTTATTTACTACAAGTTTTTGCTCACAAGTCCAATTCATGAAGATTGCAATGCTAATCCCTTCCAGCAACGTGTTTGCAGCTCCTCCCAGCCTCACACTGCTAGCAAATGTTAATAAAATTATTCCAAACATTCAAAACCTTGATGAAAATATTGACCAGGAGTGGAACAAAGACCTTCATAAACCCTGAGCCTTTGGTTGTTCAGCTCTTCTCTGCACATCCAGCAGTCTCTAATCCTGTTCTTGCTACATTTGTGGTATAACGCAACATGTGGCGGAAGTGAAAGGCAACAGATATTCCAAAATTTATGGCTCTATCTGCTATGAAACAAACCAAAATATTCAGTCACTCATGGGTTACATAAAATGCTCTTCTCATTACTGTGACTGAAAATCCTAACACTGTGGATGTTTCTCTTTTTACTTTGTAGAATACTCAAATTGATTGAAACCTTACACCAAGCCAAATTTATGAGAAGTTTGGTTTGTCTCCAAGGCTGTATTTTCAAAAACCTTCACGCTGTTAATAAAGGTGCAAGTGATAATGGCACACAACTCAAAACGGTAAATAGACAAGGGTTGGAATTACACATCCTTACACGTAATGGAAGCAGGTAGCTTCTGTTTTCACTGTTTGGTGACATTAATGCAGTAGTACTGAGTAACTGCTGACAATTAGCCAGAAGATGGAGCAGAGGTCTTGTAAGAAAATTACTCCCTGGTGGCAAAATATTGAAAATTCAATTACACTCTGTTTATTACAGGCCTACATTAGGAACTGCATTCATAATAAAGACCTTAATAATATACAAATTAATTGCAGCACAGGGGAGTGCTTTAGTAACTTTTTTAATCCTTGATGTATTCTTCGATATTAAGTTTTTAATATATCCATAGACATACTGAAATGCTTTCTATAGAGCATTTCAACTAGAATTCCTTAAATACAATAGCATGATATGTGAATACTGTTCTGAAAGACAACAAGATAATTTCTACTACAGTTTGTTAGAATAAACCAAGGTGTAGATATCAATTTTAAAATACCCTTTTGGTATTCTTCACATCTTAAGATTCATATTTGTGCTTCTGTGAAGTATGCTATCAGGCAAAAATTGTTAAAGTCATACAGGCTACAGCCTTGCATAGTTTTCTGCACATGCTCACATTTACATATGTGAATACTTTCTTTCAATTTGAGAAAAGCCAGGGACTTGGAGGTATGCATATCCAATGTTTGCAGATATTGCAGGTGAGTTTGAAATAAGATTAGATATTCTAGTTCTTAATATTCAGGTTACAGCAATTGCACAAAATGCTCCCAAGAAGAGTAGCTAGATATATATTCATGCTATGACAATGTGTATTGGATACTGTTGAATAATTTAGTTTCTGAATGAATTCAGTCAGCAGTTTGTTTAGCCTTTTAATAGTCTATTGCCTACTTAAAAGACTTCTAGTTGCAAGCTCTTCAGCACGAAGGGTTTAATCTGGTCTGTTTCAGATCTAGCTATGCACTTACTGATTTTAATTGTATTTTGCCAGTGAAAACAGTCAGACCTGTGATGCTTCACCAATTCTGAAAAAATCCATTGTCTTCATGTTTAACTTAATCTTGTATGTTACTTGAAAAAAGCAGAACTCTAGAAAAAGTACTGAACATATGCATGGCATTCTACAAGTTAGCTGTCTGATTTTGTTTGAGAGAGATTCCTAAGGAATTCTGGTAATGGAGTTTCATTACCACATACTGCAAACAAAGGCTTGAAGCTTGGTCTTGCCTAAGCTCCATGTTACTGACACTGTCCTTGGATCCAAATAGTCTGAATCTCGTCTGTAAAATCTTTCCACTTTGAGGAAGAAATGCTCGTGCTTTCTGCTTTGTAAAGGGGTTCCCTGCATCTGCAAAGTACAGTAACTCTTAATGGTGCTCAAGCCACTGACATTCAGTGACTGGATCATATGGGACCCTGGCTCCACAAGAATGTGCCCTGTGTAGGACACAAGATTGCATGGGAGGTAACTGATGATAGCTCTGGTATTTGAAATTGGCTGGAACAGTAATGCTGCAGCCTTGCCCCAACTAAGCTTGGACACTCCTCTAGCAATCAGAAAAAAAAACAAAACCAAAAAAACCCAACAAAAACCACAGAAATGAGTTCAGGATGATTAAAAAAATAAAGATATCTGTCAATAAACCCAATTCACAGTAAAGCAGAAATTATGAATTTGGTATTCTCTTCTGTTGCAAATGAATCTTTCACAGGTAGGGCCTCCCTCACATTGCCCACACAAACCCCTTCAGCAGCCAATCCTAAATCATCATTTGACTACTTTGAAAATGCCAGATCACTGCAGAACCCATGGAAATAGAGAGTTTATATGATAAGATCTTGTGAAGCAGACGGCTTCCTGGCAGAGACAAGATGAATGAATGGCACATCCTCCTAGCTTTTAAAAGGGTTGCTTTTCAGGACTTGTTCTCTGAAGTCAGGCAAAAAAATGAGATGCAGAACAACTCCAGGAAGAAAGGTAATCTGAGTTTGTTCCAACATCACATCCCTTGCATCCGCAAGTTGCTTAGTCTGCCTGGTGCATCTGATGCGAATAGTCACAACAAGGAAAAAGAACAAAGAATCTCCACATGTTCATGGGATCTAGCCATCAAGCTGGATCTTGCTCCATAAAATCAGTCTGATCCATAAAAAACAGTCTGTTCAGGTGGTACCTGGAAGGGCAGCACACAAATGCCAGTCAAACCCGTAGAAGTTATGAGTGAAGTCTTGAAAGCAGCATTACATATGCACATATGATTTAAGATCTCCAGCTAGCCACATACTGCCTTCATAGGACTAAACTTCTTTTTTAATCACCTGATAAGTGATGGCTCCAACCAACTCTATATTCTAGAATAGTGCAAGCTGATATATTACAGCTTTCATGATATCCTAGTTGGTGCTGCAAGCTTTATGTGAATTCTGACGATGTCAGTCAATCTGGATATGGTTTGGTCCCTCCTTAAGTGTGCTTCCACAACTGATACATAAATTGCAATACTTGCCTGTCTGGAAAATCCTTATATTGATATGTTACACACCACATGGTGAAATCACTTCTTGTAGGCTCAGAAGGTGGCCAAATGACTCACAAGTTAAAAAGCTGTGCACCAGAAGAGTTTGAAGAATGGAGCACCAAAATGAGAAGGGCTAACAGGCTAACAAGAAACCTATGGATTTTGTATGGATTTTTGAATCTCTTCAACTGCAGACACTTGACAGGCTAAAGCCATCCTACATTCCAAAATGAGGAAACACTATCAACACAAGCATTTTCTCTTGAATTCCACTGTGTCATCATCTATGGCTCCTAAACAAAGAAAACAAGGACACCTATGGTTACAGCAGACTCTGAGGGACTGGGAAAGTACTGCATAGAAAATACAGCATGGCAAACATGATGTATAGCATGGTGTCAGAGCACTTGGAGAGCAGAGCAGTAAAATCCAATGATCTGACCAAATAAGGCTGCTACCCGTGCTGTCAGCCCTGGCTTTGCTCTCCACAGTATCAACTACCACATTTAGGCCAGGAATTTCCTTATACTTAAGCAGAAAAACTAATCTGGGAGGGAAAGCAAACCTGAATGAGCAGCAGTGATATGCACATGACTGGTACGCGTAATGGCAGGTGCTCCAGTGCCAGCTGCTGCTTCACCTATCCCAGTCCTAAGTGGCTAGTAAGATGCAAGCCATGTCAGACTTTCTGCCACCTCTAGAATTTGGAGGCATCTTCTTTTCCCTCAAACACTGAAGGAAAGGAGTAAAGCTCCATCCAATGTCTCTGCATGGTTAAGCATGCTCCTTCCTCATACCCACCTATGATGCCAAAAGTGCAAGCATCTGCCTCCATTTCCAGGAATCGGCAGTTGTCTATGCTGTGGCATGTTCATTTTGTGCAAGAACGGAGTCTGGCTTGTCTACCTGATGACAAACTGTTCCCATGGTTTGGGTGGGATGGGAGAAGAGTGGAGGAAAGGCCACTGCTTCATTTAGAGTTGAAGAGATCAGTACAGATAGTTCCAGAAAGTTGATTTCACCTCGTCCCTTTCACGCTTTGTGCATCCTACGGGAAAACATCAAGCACACTGAGCATGGGAGTATGTGCAACTCTCCAAAACAGGAGACAGAGACACTTGTGCCCATCTTCTAAAAAAAGAAAATTAATCTGTTACTGAATGGATAGAATTTGAAGCCTCAGGTTGAAGAGCCCTGAACAGGAGATAAGGGAAAACATAAAAATGGTGTGAAAAATGTCAGTACTTGATCTAAGAGTACTGATATAATCAAAAATCAAAAGAATCAATTCGGGAAGTTCGTAGCAATTTAGCCAGAGCCCGGACAAGAACACTAGCTCAGCTTTTAATGGGAGGTGGCATGTACCCAAAGAAAGGGCAGTAACATCTTCTCTGCTTTTTCACTCTTGTACAAATAGATAAAGAACACATTTCCAGTAATAGCAATTTGACATATACTTTAAGACCATATGAAACTATTTTCATTTATTCAGAATATGCAAAAGCAAGCATCTTAAAGCTGTATAATTTGTGCAGTAGTTTTACTGCAATCTCATCTGAAATTACCAGAGATTGCCTAGGTTTTTGCATCCACCTTATTTTTTTAATGGGATAAAATTCAGTGAGATTATTGCAGGATTCAGAAGCCCTTCTGAATTTATAAAAGTTATGCCTTTTTTAAAGTTACTGCAAATATATTTCTAAATGTTATTTATATATATACATATATAAAAAAAAGATATTCAGCTTTTTCATATTATTTAATTCAAGAAGGTAAAAAAAGGCAGAGTTATGAAGTTTGATAGAAAATAAGCATTATGATGCCCATTTATAAGTAGGAAAACAAAATCAGAAAGATAAAGTAACGTGCAAATGCAGAGACAACAAATTAGTGACCAAATCAGGATTTCATTGCAGAAGCTCTGACTTCAAAGCAAATACTTTGAAATCTTCCCACATGTAAAGTTCAGAAGAAACTGATAAGCAGAACGAAAGTCACTGGGATTGGAGTTTAGCTGAGTGAACAGTTGTGCTTTAGTAATTACAAGTGATCAGGACACTGAGTCTAACCTGAACCCACAGCAGAATACTCAGTACTGATTCAGTACTAAATTTAATGGACATAATGAACCATTATCATCACATCCAGGAGTATGGTACATTTTCTTTGATTATTTCCACAGACTATCCAAAACTCAAGTCCACTTAGCTTGTGAAGTCTGATGAGAGCACAGCCTGAGGTAATACAGACACAAAACCAACTCATAAAAGATTAGGTCAGGTTTGATTTAACAAGGAAAAATAAAGTAGGACCACAATGGAAGAAAAGGTTATGGGGTTCTTTGGGGTTTTTTTTGTCATTGTTGTTGTTTGTGGGCTTTCTTAAATAATTTTTTGTTTGTTTGTTTCTTAGGCAAAACAGGATAATTACATATTTTCATAAAAATATATTACACTCTGGCTTTTTTATAGGTTCTGAGGAGGACAACCATTCCTCCATAAAAGTAGAACCATGGAGTATGACAGAAACATTCTGAAAGCATTTATTTTTTGGATATGACTATGAAATATTTTTCCCCATATCTTTTGGTGTACTGTATTCAAACTCTACTTTAAAATGTTTTAACTCACAAGTAAAACTGGATTTTGAGATAAACAGTAGTACCATGTCACCTAAACGGTTACTTCAAATTCATATTATGAATTCTGGGGTAACCAGATCAGCAGGGAACCACATAATCCGGTTCCCCAAGAGACATTGCCTCTTTTATTTACCAAGCATAGATGTCTTTCTCATTGGAAACAAAACAGGAATCTTTGAAATCAATTAACTCTCCAGCCTCAACAAAAGTGCATTGCAGTAGATTCTTTTTTAAAGGAATAATTTATCAGAATTCTCTTTAATGCTTTTTTCATAACATTGAAATACCTTGGAAAAGAGGATGAAAAATTCAATTGTGTAGAGCTGATCAGAGGAACAAAAATCCACTCTGAACAAAGGTAAGCCGATTAACTTTTTCATAAAAATCAATATATTTGATACTGCAAAGAACAAAGAACTTGTAAGAAAACAGGAAAGAAATGAATTTGTGGTTTTTTAAAACAAATTGCTAACTAAAAGTACACAGAGTCTGCTGCCATATTTTCATTATTATTATAGTTTAAATGTGTTCCCTAAGTCCCAAAAGTGCAAAGATGACTCTCTGGATAAGGAGAATGTTATTCATGTATGCAAAGTGGACAGTTCAGCATTTTCTGGGTAAGTTCACTTAATAGTTTTATATGATACATTACATTTCAAATAAAGGGTAAGAACTCTAACTTCTCTTTCAGAAAATGTAGCTGGGCATTTGTGACAACTAAAACTGAATTTTGAAATGTAGAGACGTGTCACTGAGCCATTTAAGCCACACTTGACAAATAACACCTAGTATCACAGGGAATCCAATATTATTCTAGTTTAGGTAATGTTGAAAAATAGGTATCTTCCAAGTTATTACAAGCTCCTAATTGCAGGCAGCAGACAAAGGAAATACCTACCTGTTTGTGAGCCCGCTTAAAAAGCTGTTACATGGCTACACCTAGATTGCAGTGAAAGACAACAGTCTGCTTGAGACTTGGCCTTGCTGGGAATAAGAATTGTAACTGCTAGAATAGCAAGAAGAGTGTTTTTCCCCATGGACACGAAAAAGCATTTCAGCCTTTTCCTGCCAGTAGTTACAAGGCTCAGATGGCAGGTATGGCCATCTTCTGGCAACCTAAAAAACAACAGAGGAGTGGCACAAATACATAAAATTGCCTTGGTAGTAGCATCAAGATGGCAGAAGGAAACGGCATTGCAGTCAGCCTTGAAGGTATAAACCTCTGCAGCACTGGGAGTGGGCAAGTATCCTCACTGCCCTGTGAATAAGAAATTTATGGGTTGGACAAAGAGTTAGGTGAACTTAAGGAAAATATTGAGAAAAGAGTAATAAAAAACCTGAATTCCTGAGTTTAACCTCTGGCTGACAGGTTGCCAACAAGCAACGCTTAGGTGGAGCAGTCACAAGTCATTCCTTCCACGCTGAGAAGGCAGTCACTTTGACTTTGTTTGCTCCCTGTATGAAGTCAAACACTACTACATTTTTTATGTCATGGGGATTGGTAGATAGGAATAGAAACAGGCATATGAACTCTCTCCTTGCTTATTTCTACTCATAGCCTAATGGCCAGCAGATCCCAAAACATTCTAATAAATTGCATTTTGGGGTGAGATAGCGATACTTAAGACATCGAAGAGATTTTTGTCTCAAAACCAATACTCTTACAAACTGCCTTCCAGCAAATTACTAGCACTGTATAAATTAAACTGAAGTCTGCTGAGGAACTATCAGATCCTGAAAACTTTAAAATACATTTTTATGTGTATGAGGAACTGATGTTAAATTTAAACAGCCAGCATAGTTTTTTTGGCATCTTAGAGCTTTTCTTTTGGAACTAAAAGGCTTGTGGCTATAGATGCTTCCCACTCCACAGTATTCCCTGTTGTATTTTGACAGAGCAAAGCTCAATTTTCAGTTAAATACCGAAAAGGGGAGGGGGGGAAGTTACAACCGCAAAAATGTGAACCAATTTGTCCATCCGTCTATTTGTTCTCTGCCACATCTACACAACACAGAACAGATACAAATTCAGCAAAAGCACTGTCGGAACAGTTCTAGGGCCAAGATTTCTGGTAAGATCCACCATCATTTTGCAGCTGCAGTTGGAATCAATGAAAGACAGCCGAGGCAAAACACAAGACTTCTTACACTCAACCCACTTCTATATCAAGTCTTTCTAGGAATTTAGTCAAACATTCTCTATATTAATTTGATTTTTCAGGAAAGTTTTTCAATAGCACTTGTATGATTTAGGAACACAAGTCCTTTTACAACTCATGAGGATGTGAGCTCTAAATCTCCAGGGTGCTTTTCAAAAAATCTCACTTTACCTGTAAAATGGAAAAAACAATCATTACTTTCTGCCTACAGTTAGACCTCACTGATACAAGGATAAAAGCAATATCCAGTACTGTCCCCACGTGAACTCCTCACTTCTCCAAGGCTTGAGAAGCTAATATAACCTTATCGTGACTTCAGGTCAAAAGATTGAGTCTAATGGACCAATGGAAGGAATTAATTTCAGAGCTCAGGAGCTTTAATTGAGAGCAGATGGTGCCTAGTCCCTATAAATTTAAAGTCTGGGGCCTGTTAACGAAAGCATCTAATCTCATCTCAATTGCCATAAGCAGCCAGAACCCAGCAATATTGAGTTTACAAAACAATGTAACAATCTCATAGAACTCCACTGAAAGCAAACAAGCAGCAAAGACGGTTAATGAAAAAGACGTCATATGTTCTCTGCAGCTAAAGTAGTTAAGGGAACGAGCAGCAGAATTCCCCACTGAGTGCAGCTTTTAAGCAATCTCAAATAAATCTCCTTATAGAACATACAGCAATTGTGCAACGAAGAACTTAGCAGCTTGAACAATTCTGGTTAACTCTACACGGATGGAGACTGGCTACCATCCATTTAACCCAATAGTGATGATACAGGCCATTCCTTTCAAAGTCATTTTGACCTAGATATCTTGGAAACTTTGAATATTCAGAAGAACTTCAAAGATTATAAACTATCTTGACACATTCGATATCCATCTTCAGCAGCAGGCAGAAAAGACAACTCTGAAACCTTCACCAAGAACTAACCTTTGCCAAAAAGGATCTTAGACTTCTCATTTCGGCTCTTTTTCTACAAACTGCGCAAGTGACCAATACTTTTGGTTCAGTGAAACCCACTACAGAGAGCAATTCAAGTTTTGTACAGAAACAAAGCAAACCAAATTCTTTAGACTGCCACTGGTGCAGACTCAGACTCCATAGCATTGGTCATCAGCAATTATCTAAGACATTTTATTTGTAACTATAAAGCAGTTTATAGAAGCATAAAATTTGTCAAAACCCAGCGATTGGGGAAACAAAAAAAAAATTAATCTCTTTCTCCAGCATACAGTAGGCCAGTGGCAGAGTGCGTAACACCAGAATAACTTTCCTTTACCTACGTTCATGACTGCAGATAGATTTGCTATGGAAATACTTTATAGTTTCTAGGTCATTTGAAGAAGAAGAAACCACTCTTCAAACTTGTATGGTTAATCTGTAAGAAAACTATGCATATAAGCTGTGAAAATAAAACTGTTTAAGAAGAGGTCCTGTAAGGATAGCCATATATATGCACACATAGCCATATACACAAGTTCATGCATCTATTCCACCACAATGGACAAAAAGCAATCATAACGTAGTCAACCAGAGAAATCAGCCTGTTGTCAGTCTTTACTCTGTCGTGGCCTGAGAATCCAGAACAAAGGTTCCCCAGATCAGCTGCTTCTTTTTCTGCTGTGAATACTGCACCAGAGGTGGAAATGCTCACACCATCTCGGATGTACCTAGTCAGCAGCCACAGTGCTCCAGGGAAGGATTCGGCAGCAGCAGCACAGACCTGGCACCGCAGCTGCACAGAACCTTCAAACTCCAAGAAAAGTGTTATCTATTATGGACGCTCTTACAGAAGATATGAGAGATATGCCTATTAGCTATTTGCATATTCACAATTTAATCCATAATTAATTTACATTGTTCCCCCTCATCTTTCCTAACTTGATGCTGTGGGTTCATAATTGTGACATTAAAAAAAAAAAAAAATCAAAGATACTGGTAAGTATTTTGCAAATTCCCATGTACTAAACAGAAACCTGGACTAACCCACAATGATCACAGCAGGCATTAAAGGCCCTTCAACTGAAAGGTTTCTCACATGGAGTAAAAAAAAAATTATTATTCTCCTCGGTTTCTGTGTGCCAAAATCATGCTTCTTCTCTACAACATACAAGTGAAAGCAACAGATGACTAAACACAAAACCTATATAATTTAGGAAGAAAATGGTATACTAAATGAGAGGGAGTTGAATAAAAATCAAAGCCCCAGCTTCTTAACAAGCATTTCTTTTCCTGAGATTTGAGACCTCATCTTCTTCCCACCTTAAGTCAAGAAAAAAAAAGCTTAAGTTTTGCCAACAGGTCAGGCAGCACATGGGACAGGCGAGGAAGGAGGGGCGGAGGCGTTGCCCTTTACATCAAGAAATCATTACAGTGTGAAGAGCTGTCCGTGAAGAATAGCCACGAGCTGGTCGAAAGCTTATGGGTAAGAATCAGAGAGAGAGGCAACAAAGGGAACCTGGTGGTTGGTGTCTACTACAGGCCGCCAGATCAACAGGAACCGACTAGATGAAGCGTTCTTCCTCCAACTTTGGGAGGCTTCGTGCTCACAGGCTCTCATCCTCCTGGGGCACTTCAACCACCCCGACATCAGCTGGAAAACCAACACGGCAAGCTGTAGGCAATCCAGCAGGTTTCTCGAATGCATTGAGGAGAACTTCTTAAGCCAGGTAATAGACACCCCTGCCCGAGGGGATGCGATACTGGACCTGGTGGTCACCAATGCAAGCGAGCTCGTCGGAGATGTC
>NW_009260268.1:3170908-3171740 GCF_000687185.1 Egretta garzetta | reverse complement strand
GGTCCACCGGGGTAACTTCAACCCCCTTGACATCGGCTGCCGATGTAGTCGCCAAGCCCCTCTCCATGATATTTGAAAAGTCATGGCAGTCAAGTGAAGTCCCTGGTGACTGGAAGAAGGGAAACATTGTGCCCATTTTCAAAAAGGGTAGAAAGGAAGACCGCGGGAACTACCAACCTGTCAGCCTCACCTCTGTGCCTGGGAAGATCATGGAACAGATCCTCCTAGAAGCTATGCTAAAGCACATGGAGTTCAGGGTGATAATTCGAGATAGACAACATGGCTTCACCAAGGGCAAGTCCTGCCTGACCAACCTAAGTGGCCTTCTATGATGGAGCGACTACATCAGTGGACAAGGGAAGAGCTCAGGATCTCACCTATCTGGATGTCTATAAGGCCTTTACCACAGTCCCCCACAACAGCCTTCTCTCTAAATTGGAGAGCTATGGATTTGATGGGTGGACTGTTCGGTGGATGAGGAATTGCTTCGATGGTTGCATCCAGAGAGTAGCAGTCAATGGCTCAATGTCCAGATGGAGATCGGTGACAAGCGGTGTCCCTCAGGGGTCCGTACTGGGACCGGTACTGTTTAATATCTTCATCAATGACACAGACACTGGGATCGAGTGCACCCTCAGCACGTTTGCAGAAGACACCAAGCTGAGTGGTGTGGTTGACACGCCTGAGGGACGGGATGCCACCCAGAGGGACCTGGACAAGCTTGAGGAGTGGGCCTATGTGAATCTCATGAGGTTCAACAAGGCCAAGTGCAGGGTCCTGCACCTGGGTCAGGGCAACCCCTGGTATCAGTACAGGCTGGGGGATGAAGGGA